>NC_134691.1:344143953-344281453 GCF_050947455.1 Rhinoderma darwinii | reverse complement strand
GCTGATTGTATGGTGTATACGCTGATTGTATGGTGTATACGCTGACTGTATGGTGTATACGCTGATTGTATAGTGTATACGCTGATTGTATGGTGTATACACTGATTGTATGGTGTATACGCTGATTTGTGGTGTATACGCTGATTGTATGGTGTATAGGCTCATTGTATGGTGTATACGCTGATTGTATGGTGTATAGGCTGATTGTATGGTGTATACGCTGATTGTATGGTATATACGCTGATTGTATGGTGAATACGCTGATTGTATGGTGTATACGCTGATTGTATGGTGTATACGCTGATTTGTGGTGTATACGCTGATTGTATGGTGTATACGCTGATTGTATGGTGTAAAGGGTCATTGTATGGTGTATACGCTGATTGTATGGTGTATACGCTGATTGTATGATGTATATGCTGATTGTATGGTGAATACGCTGATTGTATGGTGTATACGCTGATTGTATGGTGTATACGCTGATTGTATGGTATATACGCTGATTGTATGGTATATACGCTGATTGTATGGTATATACGCTGATTGTATGATGTATACGCTGATTGTATGGAGTATACGCTGATTGTATGGTGTATACGCTGATTGTATGGTGTATACGCTGATTGTATGATGTATACGCTGATTGTATGGAGTATACGCTGATTGTATGGTGTATACGCTGATTGTATGATGTATATGCTGATTGTATGGTGTATACGCTGATTGTATAATTTATACGCTGATTGTATGGTGTATATACGCTGATTGTATGGTGTATACGCTGATTGTATGATGTATACACTGATTGTATGATGTATACGCTGATTTATGTTATATACGCTGATTGTATGGTGTATAAGCTGATTCTATGGTGTATACGCTGATTGTATTGTGTATACGCTGATTCTATGGTGTATACGCTGAATGTATGGTGTATATGCTGATTGTATGGTGTATATACTGATTGTATGATGTATACGCTGATTGTATAATGTATACGCTGATTGCATGGTGTATACACTGATTGTATGATGTATACGCTGATTGTATGATGTATACGCTGATTGTATGTAATATACGCTGATTGTATGGTGTATACGCTGATTGTATGGTGTATACGCTGATTGTATGGTGTATACGCTGATTCTATGGTGTATACGCTGATTGTATGGTGAATAGGCTGACTGTATGGTGTATATGCTGATTGTATGGTGTATATGCTGATTCTATGGTGTATACGCTGATTGTATGGTGTATACGCTGAATGTATGGTGTATATGCTGATTGTATGGTATATACGCTGATTGTATGGTGTATATGCTGATTGTATGGTGTATATGCTGATTGAATGGTGTATATGCTGATTGTATGTGTATATGCTGATTGTATGGTGTATATGCTGATTATATGGTGTATACGCTGATTGTATGGTGTATACGCTGATTGTATGGTGTATACGCTGATTGTATGGTGTATACGCTGATTGTATGGTGTATACGCTGATTTGTGGTGTATACGCTGATTGTATGGTGTATAGGCTCATTGTATGGTGTATACGCTGATTGTATGGTGTATAGGCTGATTGTATGGTGTATAAGCTGATTGTATGGTATATACGCTGATTGTATGGTGTATACGCTGATTGTATGGTGTATACGCTGATTGTATGGTGTATACGCTGATTGTATGGTGTATACGCTGATTGTATGGTGTATACGCTGATTTGTGGTGTATACGCTGATTGTATGGTGTATACGCTGATTGTATGGTGTATACGCTGATAGTATGGTGTAAAGGGTCATTGTATGGTGTATACGCTGATTGTATGGTGTATACGCTGATTGTATGGTGTATACGCTGATTGTATGGTGTATACGCTGATTGTATGGTATATACGCTGATTGTATGGTATATACGCTGATTGTATGGTATATACGCTGATTGTATGATGTATACGCTGATTGTATGGAGTATACGCTGATTGTATGGTGTATACGCTGATTGTATGGTGTATACGCTGATTGTATGGTGTATACGCTGATTGTATGGTATATACGCTGATTGTATAATTTATACGCTGATTGTATGGTGTATATACGCTGATTGTATGGTGTATACGCTGATTGTATGATGTATACACTGATTGTATGATGTATACGCTGATTTATGTTATATACGCTGATTGTATGGTGTATAAGCTGATTCTATGGTGTATACGCTGATTGTATGGTGTATACGCTGATTCTATGGTGTATACGCTGAATGTATGGTGTATATGCTGATTGTATGGTGTATATGCTGATTGTATGGTGTATATACTGATTGTATGATGTATACGCTGATTGTATAATGTATACGCTGATTGCATGGTGTATACACTGATTGTATGATGTATACGCTGATTGTATGATGTATACGCTGATTGTATGTTATATACGCTGATTGTATGGTGTATACGCTGATTGTATGGTGTATACGCTGATTCTATGGTGTATACGCTGATTCTATGGTGTATACGCTGATTGTATGGTGAATAGGCTGACTGTATGGTGTATATGCTGATTGTATGGTGTATATGCTGATTCTATGGTGTATACGCTGATTGTATGGTGTATATGCTGATTGTATGGTGTATATGCTGATTGTATGGTGTATATGCTGATTGTATGGTGTATATGCTGATTGTATGGTGTATATGCTGATTGTATGGTGTATATGCTGATTGTATGGTGTATACGCTGATTGTATGGTGTATACGCTGATTGTATGGTGTATATGCTGATTGTATGGTGTATATATGCTGATTGTATGATATATACGCTGATTGTATGGTGTATACTCTGATTGTATGATGTATACGCTGATTGTATGGTGTATATATGCTGATTGTATGATATATACGCTGATTGTATGGTGTATATATGCTAATTGTATGATATATACGCTGATTGTATGGTGTATACTCTGATTGTATGATGTATATGCTGATTGTATGGTGTATACACTGATTGTATGGTATATACGCTGAATGTATGGTGTATACGCTGATTCTATGGTGTATACTCTGATTGTATGGTGTATACGCTGATTGTATGATGTATATGCTGATTGTATGGTGTATACACTGATTGTATGGTATATACGCTGATTGTATGGTATATACGCTGAATGTATGGTGTATACGCTGATTATATGGTGTATACGCTGATTGTATGGTGTATATGCTGATTGTATGGTGAATACGCTGAATGTATGGTGTATACGCTGATTGTATGGTGTATACGCTGATTGTATGGTGTATACGCTGATTGTATGGTGTATATGCTGATTGTATGGTGTATACGCTGATTGTATGGTTTATACGCTGATTGTATGGTGTATACGCTGATTGTATGATGTATACTCTGATTGTATGGTGTATACGCTGATTGTATGGTGTATACGCTGATTGTATGATATATATGCTGATTGTATGGTGTATACGTTGATTGTATGATGTATATGCTGATTGTATGGTGTATACGCTGACTGTATGGTGTATACGCTGATTGTATGGTGTATACGCTGATTTGTGGTGTATACACTGATTGTATGATATATACGCTGAATGTATGGTGTATACGCTGATTGTATGGTGTATACGCTGATTGTATGGTGTATACGCTGATTGTATGGTGTATACGCTGATTGTATGATATATACGCTGATTGCATGGTGTATACGCTGATTGTATGGTGTATACGCTGATTGTATGGTGTATATGCTGATTGTATGGTGTATATGTTGATTGTATGGTCTATACGTTGATTGTATAGTGTATACGCTGATTGTATGATGTATATGCCGATTGTATGGTATATACTCTGATTGTATGGTGTTTACGCTGATTGTATGGTGTATACGCTGATTGTATGGTGTATATGCTGATTGTATGGTGTATACGCTGATTGTATGATGTATATGCTGATTGTATGGTGTATACGCTGATTGTATAGTTTATACGCTGACTGTATGGTGTATACGTTGATTGTATGATGTATATGCTGATTGTATGGTGTATACGCTGACTGTATGGTGTATACGTTAATTGTATGATATATATGCTGATTGTATGGTGTATACGCTGATTGTATGGTGTATACACTGATTGTATGGTGTATACACTGATTGTATGGTGTATACACTGATTGTATGGTATATACGCTGAATGTATGGTGTATACGCTGATTATATGGTGTATATGCTGATTGTATGGTGAATACGCTGATTGTATGGTGTATACGCTGATTGTATGGTGTATACGCTGATTGTATGGTGTATATGCTGATTGTATGGTGTATACGCTGATTGTATGGTTTATACGTTGATTGTATGGTGTATACGCTGATTGTATGATGTATATGCTGATTGTATGGTGTATACGCTGACTGTATGGTGTATACGTTGATTGTATGGTGTATACTCTGATTGTATGGTATATACGCTCATTGTATGGTATATACGCTGATTTATGGTGTATACGCTGATTGTATGGTGTATACGCTGATTGTATGGTGTATACGCTGATTGTATGGTGTATACGCTGATTGTATGGTGTGTATGGTGTATATGCTGATTGTATGGTGTATACGCTGACTGTATGGTGTATACGTTGATTGTATGATATATATGCTGATGGTATGGTGTATATGCTGATTGTATGATATATACACTGATTGTATGATATATACGCTTATTGTATGGTGTATACGCTGATTGTATGATAGATACGCTGATTGTATGGTGTATACGCTGATTGTATGGTGTATATGCTGATTGTATGGTGTATACGCTGATTGTATGGTGTATATGCTGATTGTATGGTGTATACGCTGATTGTATGGTGTATATGCTGATTTTATGGTGTATACGCTGATTGTATGGTGTATATGCTGATTGTATGGTGTATATGCTGATTGTATGGTGTATACGCTGATTGTATGGTGTATACGCTGATTGTATGGTGTATACGCTGATTGTATTGTGTATAGGCTGATTGTATGGTGTATATGCTGATTGTATGGTATATACGCTGATTGTATGATGTATATGCTGATTGTATGGTGAATACGCTGAATGTATGGTGTATACGCTGATTGTATGGTGTATACGCTCATTGTATGGTATATACGCTGATTGTATGGTGTATACGCTGATTGTATGGTGTATACGCTGATTGTATGGTGTATACGCTCATTGTATGGTGTATACGCTGATTGTATGGTTTATACGCTGATTGTATGGTGTATACGCTGATTGTATGATGTATATGCTGATTGTATGGTGTATACGCTGACTGTATGGTGTATACGTTGATTGTATGGTATATTCGCTGATTGTATGATATATACGCTGATTGTATGGTGTATACGCTGATTTATGATATATACGCTGATTGTATGATAGATACGCTGATTGTATGGTGTATACGCTGATTGTATGGTGTATATGCTGATTGTATGGTCTATACGTTGATTGTATAGTGTATACGCTGATTGTATGGTGTATATGCTGATTGTATGGTGTATACGCTGATTGTATGATATATACGCTGAATGTATGGTGTATACGCTGATTGTATGGTGTATACGCTGATTGTATGGTGTATACGCTGATTGTATGATATATACGCTGAATGTATGGTGTATACGCTGATTGTATGGTGTATACGCTGATTGTATGGTGTATACGCTGATTGTATGATGTATACTCTGATTGTATGGTGTATACGCTGATTGTATGGTGTATAGGCTGATTGTATGGTGTATACGCTGATTGTATGATATATATGCTGATTGTATGGTGTATATGCTGATTGTATGGTGTATACGCTGAATGTATGGTGTATACGCTGATTGTATGGTGTATACGCTGATTGTATGGTGTATACGCTGATTGTATGATATATACGCTGATTGTATGGTGTATACGCTGATTGTATGGTGTATACGCTGATTGTATGGTGTATACGCTGATTTTATGGTGTATACGCTGAATGTATGGTGTATACGCTGATTGTATGATGTATACGCTGATTGTATATTGTATACGCTGATTGTATGGTGTATACGCTGATTGTATGGTGTATACTCTGATTGTATGGTGTATATGCTGATTGTATGGTGTATATGTTGATTGTATGGTCTATACGTTGATTGTATAGTGTATACGCTGATTGTATGATGTATATGCCGATTGTATGGTATATACTCTGATTGTATGGTGTTTACGCTGATTGTATGGTGTATACGCTGATTGTATGGTGTATACGCTGATTGTATGGTGTATACGCTGATTGTATGGTGTATACGCTGAATGTATGGTGTATACGCTGATTGTATGATGTATATGCTGATTGTATATTGTATACGCTGATTGTATGGTGTATACGCTGATTGTATGGTGTATACTCTGATTGTATGGAGTATATGCTGATTGTATGGTGTATATGTTGATTGTATGGTCTATACGTTGATTGTATAGTGTATACGCTGATTGTATGATGTATATGCCGATTGTATGGTATATACTCTGATTGTATGGTGTTTACGCTGATTGTATGGTGTATACGCTGATTGTATGGTGTATATGCTGATTGTATGGTTTATACGCTGATTGTATGGTGTATACGCTGATTGTATGATGTATATGCTGATTGTATTGTGTATACGCTGATTGTATGGTTTATACGCTGACTGTATGGTGTATACGTTGATTGTATGATTTATATGCTGATTGTATGGTGTATACGCTGACTGTATGGTGTATACGCTGATTGTATGGTTTATACGCTGACTTATGGTGTATACGTTGATTGTATGGTGTATATGCTGATTGTATGGTGTATACGCTGATTGTATGATGTATATGCTGATTGTATGGTGTATACGCTGATTGTATGGTTTATACGCTGACTGTATGGTGTATACGTTGATTGTATGATGTATATGCTGATTGTATGGTGTATACGCTGACTGTATGGTGTATACGTTGATTGTATGATATATATGCTGATTGTATGGTGTATACGCTGATTGTATGATATATACGCTGAATGTATGGTGTATACGCTGAATGTATATTGTAAGGGAATTAGGTAGCGGGACAGTCATCTCCTGGGGTAGACGGGCACTCGGTATCAAACACGCCAGTAAATTTCAGTCCGCACAGCAGGGATGTGGTACTACGAAAGATTTATTTACAGGTTGTACATGAAATAAAAAGAAAACAAATAAAAGAAAACTCTCCGCCTGTCCGGCACTAACTATACAATCAGGTGTCCTAACTAACCCAGTGCAGGCCTAAAGAAGAGGCTGGACGCGGCCGCAGGGTGAAGGGAAGCCGACATGACCGTCCTGGTAGGGAAAGGGTTAAGGAGTTGAGGGAGAGTTGGAAGGAGCTGAAGGAGGGACAGGGAGGAGTTAAGGGGGATGGGGGGCCGTTACTGCACTTCCCGCGGCTTCTCGGCATTGAGCCGGAAGCAGCGGGAGGAGTAACATAGAAGCAAGTAAGCTCCCACCCTCCCACCCTTGGTTTGTTACTCCTTAGGTCTTATGTATGTCCGTCTATGAGCGTTGTGTTTTATTTGTGTGCTTATTTAACATGTTTTTCTTTTTTCCGGAGTAGGTTCTGTTGTCATGGCAGCTGGCGGGGGGAGTCCTTGAGGCCAGTCAGTACAAAATGGTGGGGGGGTCGCATCGGGGGTATGCGTCCCCCAAAAAAGGTACATGGTTGAAGACTTCATCGGGTGTTATCCCTTTGAAGTGGTCTTCTGGTAGAAGGTATATCACTTGAAGGCTTCATCGGGTGTTATCCCTTTGAAGTGGACTTCTAGTGGTCGGTATATCACTTGAGGGCTTCATCGGGTGTTATCCCCTTGAAGTGGACTTCTAGTGGTTGGAGGCATCTGCAGAGGTGAACGGTGCTTCCGAGCTGGTTTACGGCTGGAGGTAATTGGTGGTTTGCAGATGGCTAACTCGGTGTGTTCTTAATAAGGAACATCTGAAGGGGCTTCAGGGACTTCCTCTGCTCGGGTTAATGTTAACGGTTAATTGTTATTTATGATTCTGACCCATGTTGGGTCATGTGAATTATTAGGAGGAATTCTCTGGTGGATTCCTAACTAGTTATCCGAATGTTTCGGATTTAAATTGTTTTTATAAAACTGTGAAATTAATAAACGGCTGCTGTGGCCATTTCACATCCAACCTCGGTGTCATGTGTCTTTACTAAGTGGGGGTGGGGGGGGATAGTATGGTCTAAGGTTAACACACGACTCTACCTAGGCAGGTCATGCCCGGCACCATAAGCCATGCAGACCAGACAACCTGTTATGAACGCAGTCTGTTTTGCTCTCACAAGCTCCTCCCCCCAGGCTGAGAGAGAGTGGGACTGCACTGCTGCCTTTATAAAGGGCTATCACACCTGACCCCTGATTAATAGCTAGACAGCCCAAGACCAGGACTGTGAGGATGGAGTGGGGACCCCCCATCTCTCCCCACTCCAACAACCAGGCCCTTTTCCAGGTTTTAGATAAAACCTATTGCAGAGGGAGAACCACATTCTCTGCTGAATTTAGTCCCTGGTTGTTTTCAGATAGCAGAAGACAGAAATCTTGGGCAAATATAGACCCCCATCCACAACCTCTCCACATGGTCTGTCACAATAGTTTATATGCTGATTGTATGGTGTATACGCTGCATGTATAGTTTATATGCTGAATGTAGTGTCCAACAAGGTCTGAACAGAGACTAAATTATTCTAACATCTCTTATTTTTGGAGGAGGGGTCCAGTTTTGCTATTGGTCCGTATTTTCTGTTCAGTCTGCACCATTTTTCTGCAGTAGGTAGATTATTGCACGAGACACAGTATCTAGGCTGTGAACCAAACGTATGTAACAAGTGTCACAACCAGTTCCCCCTGTAAATAGTGTCACACACAGTGCCCCCTGTAAATAGTGTCACACACAGTGCCCCCTGTAAATAGTGTCACACACAGTTCCCCCTGTAAAGTGTCACTCACAGTGACCCATGTAAATAGTGTCACACACAGTTCCCCCTGTAAATAGTGTCACACACAGTGCCCCATGTAAATAGTGTCACACACAGTGCCCCCTGCAAATAGTGCAACACACAGTGCCCCCTGTAAATAGTCACACACAGTGCCCCCTGTATATAGTGTCACACTCAGTGGCCCCTGTAAATAGTGTCTCACACACAGTGCCCCCTGTAAATAGTGTCACACACAGTTCCCCCAGTAAATAGTGTCACTCACAGTGCCCACTGTAAATAGTGTCACACCTACCTATGAGCCTCTCAATCGTCCCAGCCCGGCATACAAGACGGACAGATATGGTGAAGGGGAGGTGGGGATACAAGCAGAGTAGAGTCTGTGCATGCAGATGGGTGACCGGGTGACTACAGACAGCTCTTGTTAGAATTCAAAATGTCTGATTAGGCCTGTAATTTCATGTCCCCAGCAGGAAGAGGAGCTGTGGAACACAAACATTTGCTCTAGTAAATATCTTGTAGATTAAGAGAAAAAACACGAGCACTGGGAGGGTTCATTTCTTGGATGGAGAGATGATCATCGAAGAGAATCTGTCCCCAACCAAGAGATTATCAGAGATATTTCTAATGCCCATGGAGGCTGCGATTTAGGGGCAGACTGAACCTCTAGGTGGGAAAAAATTAATGGGAATCCCCCCCCCCATAATAATAACACATTGCACCAGAGTAACATTTATCATTTTGCTGGCCCTTCACTAACAATAATGAATTCTACATTTCATCCAGGACTAGGGGCCCCATCAGGTGCTAAGGGCCACCGCTGGCCATAGATCTCAAGCACGTCCCAAATGCCTGAATAGACCGTCCACCCCTGCGACCATATTAAACAATAATA
The DNA here is from genome assembly GCF_050947455.1 of Rhinoderma darwinii. Lineage (NCBI taxonomy): Eukaryota > Metazoa > Chordata > Amphibia > Anura > Rhinodermatidae > Rhinoderma > Rhinoderma darwinii. The sequence goes on along the minus strand of NC_134691.1, from coordinate 344,271,510 downwards.
CTAGAGAAGAGGTGCATAATAATCCCCTGTCCTGCCTAATTGTTTCTCTGGTGCACCCCCAATAATACAAGACTGTGAATTCAGATATCCTTGCGGGGCAGGAACATATACAGTATATATATATATATATCAAGACTTCTGAAGAGCATAAACTAAGAGCAGCCGAGATGAATAACACACATGGAGGGAGGTCTCTACGGGTTTGGAGGTTTATGCACTTGATGAGTATCAAAACTTCAGTCATCTCCCAAATCTGAAATGGATGATAACTGAGAGCAATAGATAGTATTCACCTGTCCTCCCTAGCCTGATGTGAAATCCCTTTGAGTAATGTAGATGTAGATCATGACATCATCGTCCTCTGACAGCAAATACTCCGAATTTCCCCATCACCCAGAAATATGAAGAAATAGAAGCAAAATAACAGAGAGGAGCAGAGCGGGGAGAGGACATGTCATCAGAGAGAAGCCAAGATGTGGAGCTGGAGGCTGTCTCTGCTGCTGTTCTCTGCTGTCACATTACACAGCTGTCTCTCTGACACTCCAGAGTCCGATCTCCAAGAAGAAAGATCCATACGAGACGTCATCGACCTCTACAACCAGAGAGAAGGGGTCACATACTTATATAAAACCCTGGAACAGCTCCCCCCCGCTCTGCTGGAGGTAAAGCACATGACATGGGGACCTCCCCAGAAAGCATTGCATGTAAAACACATTTATTGTATTAGTTTATTATTCTGTTTCTTCATAATTCATAATTAAATGTCACATTAATCTGATCAAGGAAAAGTCACTGTAATTCTTCTATTCACAGGAGTCTCCACCGAAGTCATTCATCATTAAAGAGACAGTGTGCCTGAAATCTGAGGACCCTGATATTACCCAGTGTGATTTTATGTCAGATGGGGTAAGTACAAGTTATACTGCCCCAGACGTACCTCATATTATATAGTACTGGAAAATACTAACATGTCGCTGTAATATATAAATATCACCATCTGCTAAGACATCGAATATTCCTCTCCTCACAATAAATGAAGTAAAACAAGGAATAACATGGTACTAATATATATATGCTAATATGTTCAAAAGTAATAACTACTATGATACTGCCCCTATATACAATATAAGTACTATAATACTGCCCCCTATTTACAAGAATATAACTACTATAATACTGCCCCTATATACAATATAAGTACTATAATACTGCCCCCTATTTACAAGAATATAACTACTATAATACTGCCCCCTATATACAATATAAGTACTATAATACTGCCCCCTATATACAAGAATATAACTACTATAATACTGCCCCTATATACAAGAATATAACTACTATAATACTGCCTCCTATATACAAGAATATAACTACTATAATACTGCTCTCTATATACAAGAATATAACTACTATAATACTGCCCCTATATACAAGAATATAACTACTATAATACTGCCCATATATACAAGAATATAACTACTATAATACTGCCTCTATATACAAGAATATAACTACTATAATACTGCCCCTATATACAAGAATATAACTACTATAATACTGCCCCTATATACAAGAATATAACTACTATAATACTGCCTCTATATACAAGAATATAACTACTATAATACTGCCCCTATATACAAGAATATAACTACTATAATACTGCCCCTATATACAAGAATATAACTACTATAATACTGCCCCTATATACAAGAATATAACTACTATAATACTGCCCCCTATATACAAGAATATAACTACTATAATACTGCTCCTATATACAAGAATATAACTACTATAATACTGCCCTCTATATACAAGAATATAACTACTATAATACTGCTCCTATATACAAGAATATAACTACCATAATACTGCTCCTATATACAAGAATATAACTACAATAATACTGCTCCTATATACAAGAATATAACTACTATAATACTGCTCCTATATACAAGAATATAACTACTATAATACTGCCCCCTATATACAAGAATATAACTACTATAACACTGCTCCTATATACAAGAATATAACTACTATAATTCTGCCCCTATATACAAGAATATAACTACTATAATACTGCTCCTATATACAAGAATATAACTACTATAATACTGCTCCTATATACAAGAATATAACTACTATAATACTGCCCCTATATACAAGAATATAACTACTATAATACTGCCCCCTATATACAAGAATATAACTACTATAATACTGCTCCTATATACAAGAGTATAACTACTATAATACTGCTCCTATATACAAGAATATAACTACTATAATACTGCTCCTATATACAAGAATATAACTACTATAAAACTGCTCCCTATATACAAGAATATAACTACTATAATACTGCTCCTATATACAAGAATATAACTACCATAATACTGCCCCATATACAAGAATATGACTACTATAATACTGCCCCTATATACAAGAATATAACTACTATAATACTGCTCCTATATACAAGAATATAACTACTATAATACTGCCCCCTATATACAAGAATATAACTACTATAATACTGCTCCTATATACAAGAATATAACTACTTTAATTCTGCCCCTATATACAAGAATATAACTACTATAATACTGCCCCCTATATACAAGAATATAACTACTATAATACTGCTCCTATATACAAGAATATAACTACTTTAATTCTGCCCCTATATACAAGAATATAACTACTATAATACTGCCCCCTATATACAAGAATATAACTACTATAATACTGGTTTGGTCTTAGTCTTGGTTTCATCTCGGTCTTGGCTTGGTCTGGGTCTTGGTTTGGTCTGGGTCTTGGTTTGATCTGGGTCTTGGTTTGGTCTGGGTCTTGGTTTGGTCTGGGTCTTGGTTTGGTCTAGCTCTTTGTTTTGTCTGGGTCTTGGTTTGGTCTGGGTCTTGGTTTGGTCTGGGTCTTGGTTTGGTCTGGGTCTTGGTTTGGTCTGGGTCTTGGTTTGGTCTGGGTCTTGGTTTGGTCTGGGTCTTGCTTTGGTCTGGGTCTTGGTTTGGTCTAGCTCTTTGTTTTGTCTGGGTCTTGGTTTGGTCTGGGTCTTGGTTTGGTCTGGGTCTTGGTTTGGTCTGGGTCTTGGTTTGGTCTGGGTCTTGGTTTGGTCTGGGTCTTGGTTTGGTCTGGGTCTTGCTTTGGTCTGGGTCTTGGTTTGGTCTAGCTCTTTGTTTTGTCTGGGTCTTGGTTTGGTCTGGGTCTTGGTGTGGTCTGGGTCTTGGTTTGGTCTGGGTCTTGGTTTGGTCTGGGTCTTGGTTTGGTCTGGGTCTTGGTTTGGTCTGGGTCTTGGTTTGGTCTGGGTCTTGGTTTGGTCTGGGTCTTGCTTTGGTCTGGGTCTTGGTTTGGTCTAGCTCTTTGTTTTGTCTGGGTCTTGGTTTGGTCTGGGTCTTGGTGTGGTCTGGGTCTTGGTTTGGTCTGGGTCTTGGTTTGGTCTGGGTCTTGGTTTGGTCTGGGTCTTGGTTTGGTCTGGGAGGGTATGACTTCCCATAGTTTATAATACAGTTTATTTGTTATGCAGTGTTTTGATGCTTCTATATATTTTGTAAAAATGTTGTGTTTGTGTTTTTTTGTACTAGTATTGGCGACAGATGTGCAGCGTTTGTTGCGCCATTTATATTTGATTGGTGCCAGACACTTTATACGTAGTAAAATTAAGTATAACTTGAAGTTATGAAATGATCATCGGTTTCCCATTCCAGAAAATAATAATTTTATTAATTGTTTCTGCAGGATGTGAAGATTTGTGCTTTGGGTGATGAGGACCCTGAGGAGATAACGTGCTCCAGCCTGACCAAGGTAACACAACCATAAAGATAGTGCTGAGGTGCTCCACCACATTGTGACTCCTCTCTCTACATTATTCATGTCAGTTTATTATTTTTGATGATCATACTACTGGTTTTACTGTTCGGTCTTCAGTTGGGAGTTGAGATGACTCCATCAGCTCATTGTCAAGGGACCCGTCTAACATGCAGGGATTGTCCAAAGTGGAGATCCCTTTTAATAAGACTTTGGCCGACATTTATAATGCAATTCACAACAGCTTTTGGTGTAAATTTTGCTGCTAAAATGTTGTGAGTGATGATGTGAGACATTTTAGTGATAAAACTTTCGTGAGTCTGCTCCTTCTGAAAGCCGCAGCTGCTTTTCTCAGCTTGTGGGAGGCTCGGCTGCTTGTCTACCTGTTTCTAACCCTGTACAATCTGTAACATATAATGAACAACATCTAGTTACTGTCACTGCGCTCCTTCAATACAAAGTTTGATTAAAAATAAAATATATTATCTATAAAAAAAAATTAATAAAGCAGGATACAGGAGCTGCAGAATCGGGAACAGGCTTTGCTCTGAGTGGGAGCAGGAAGAGTCTGTGCAGGGAGGAGGAAAGTACAATTTTTTTCTAAAACTAAAATGATGAAACTGACAGACATAAGGAGAAGAGGTAAGGTACAGGAGGTCTCGTGGACGCTGCGATCTGGACTTTTATTTGACTTTGGACTTTCCTGGACTATGCCTTTAAGAGTAACTATTGTTTACGAGTGATCTACAATGTGCATCATCCTTTGCTGTTTCCTTTCAGGATGTCCGTGTCAAGAGGAATAGTAAGAAGCCATGCAGTAAAAAGCCCTGCAGGCCGCTACCAGGAGGTCACAGCTTTGCCTTTCCAGAAACAGACTATAACAGACCTTAGATGATCTGGGTGTGAAGGTCTCCAGTCACCTGTAGAAGAAGATCGGAGATTGCGGCTTATGGCGAACATTTCACTCGGTTGTAATAAATCTTTGCTTTTATTTTGAGGCACGAGGCGACATCATGTAGAATAAAGTCATGAAATCATTATTCCTTACGTCTCCTTTACTTCTCCCACTTCCCATTGGACACGGACTTTGGAGATTTTTTGAGTCTCCGCACAGATTGTCTATGATAATATGGATGTTCTGTCTGGGGAATCTTCTGATTTTATTCTCTTGAAGATCTCGGTGCCAAAGGTCAATGGAAACAATGAAGCAACTAAACTTAGCAACACTTAACATTTCTTGTTTTCTTCATGAAAGATGATGGAGGATGGATGATGATGGAGGATGATGGAGGATGATGGAGGAGGATGGAGGATGATGGAGGATGATGGAGGATGATGGAGGATGATGGAGGAGGATGGAGGATGATGGATGATGGAGGATGATAGAGGATAATGGAGGATGATGGAGGATGATGGAGGATGGATGATGATGGAGGATGATGGAGGAGGATGGAGGATGATGGATGTTGGAGGATGTTGGAGGATGATGAGGATGATGAGGATGATGAGGATGATGGAGGATGATGAGGATGATGGAGGATGATAGAGGATGATGGAGGATGATAGAGGATGATGGAGGATGATGGATGGTGATGGAGGATGATGGAGGATGATGGAGGATGATGGAGGATGGATGATGATGGAGGATGATGGAGGATGATGGATGATGGAGGATGATGGAGGATGATGGAGGAGGATGGAGGAGGATGGAGGATGATGGAGGAGGATGGATGATGGAGGATGATGCATGATGGAGGATGATGAGGATGATGGAGGATGATGGAGGATGATGGAGGATGATGGAGGATGATGGAGGATGGAGGATGGATGATGATGAAGGATGATGGAGGATGATGGAGAATGATGGAGGATGATGGATGATGATGGAGGATGATGGAGGATGGATGATGATGGAGGATGATGGAGAATGATGGATGATGGAGGATGATGGAGGATGATGGATGATGGAGGATGATGGAGGATGATGGAGGATGGATGATGATGGAGGATGATGGAGAATGATGGAGGATGATGGATGATGGAGGAGGATGATGGATGATGGAGGATGATGATGGAGGATGATGGAGGATGATGGAGGATGATGATGGAGGATGATGATGGAGGATGATGATGGAGGATGATGATGGAGGATGATGGATGATGGAGGATGATGATGGAGGATGATGGAGGACTGCATGATAAGGAAAGCGAAAGAATGATGATGCTAAATGTGAAGGATGATGACGAAGGGTCTAATGATGATAAGGAGGATGATGGTGGCAATGGATGAGGAGGAGGTTGGTTCCGATGATGATAAATCTTTGCTTTTATTTTGAGGCACGAGGCGACATCATGTAGAATAAAGTCATGAAATCATTATTCCTTACGTCTCCTTTACTTCTCCCACTTCCCATTGGACACGGACTTTGGAGATTTTATGAGTCTCCGCACAGATTGTCTATGATAATATGGATGTTCTGTCTGGGGAATCTTCTGATTTTATTCTCTTGAAGATCTCGGTGCCAAAGGTCAATGGAAACAATGAAGCAACTAAACTTAGCAACACTTAACATTTCTTGTTTTCTTCATGAAAGATGATGGAGGATGGATGATGATGGAGGATGATGGAGGAGGATGGAGGATGATGGAGGATGATGGAGGATGATGGATGATGGAGGATGATAGAGGATAATGGAGGATGATGGAGGATGATGGAGGATGGATGATGATGGAGGAGGATGGAGGATGATGGATGTTGGAGGATGTTGGAGGATGATGAGGATGATGAGGATAATGGAGGATGATGGAGGATGATGGAGGATGGATGATGATGGAGGATGATGGAGGAGGATGGAGGATGATGGATGTTGGAGGATGTTGGAGGATGATGAGGATGATGAGGATGATGGAGGATGATGAGGATGATGGAGGATGATAGAGGATGATGGAGGATGATAGAGGATGATGGAGGATGATGGATGGTGATGGAGGATGATGGAGGATGATGGAGGATGATGGAGGATGGATGATGATGGAGGATGATGGAGGATGATGGATGATGGAGGATGATGGAGGATGATGGAGGAGGATGGAGGAGGATGGAGGATGATGGAGGAGGATGGATGATGGAGGATGATGCATGATGGAGGATGATGAGGATGATGGAGGATGATGGAGGATGATGGAGGATGATGGAGGATGGAGGATGGATGATGATGAAGGATGATGGAGGATGATGGAGAATGATGGAGGATGATGGATGATGATGGAGGATGATGGAGGATGGATGATGATGGAGGATGATGGAGAATGATGGATGATGGAGGATGATGGAGGATGATGGATGATGGAGGATGATGGAGGATGGATGATGATGGAGGATGATGGAGAATGATGGAGGATGATGGATGATGGAGGAGGATGATGGAGGATGATGGATGATGGAGGATGATGATGGAGGATGATGGAGGATGATGGAGGATGATGATGGAGGATGATGATGGAGGATGATGATGGAGGATGATGATGGAGGATGATGATGGAGGATGATGGATGATGGAGGATGATGATGGAGGATGATGATGGAGGATGATGGAGGACTGCATGATAAGGAAAGCGAAAGAATGATGATGCTAAATGTGAAGGATGATGACGAAGGGTCTAATGATGATAAGGAGGATGATGGTGGCAATGGATGAGGAGGAGGTTGGTTCCGATGATGATAAATCTTTGCTTTTATTTTGAGGCACGAGGCGACATCATGTAGAATAAAGTCATGAAATCATTATTCCTTACGTCTCCTTTACTTCTCCCACTTCCCATTGGACACGGACTTTGGAGATTTTATGAGTCTCCGCACAGATTGTCTATGATAATATGGATGTTCTGTCTGGGGAATCTTCTGATTTTATTCTCTTGAAGATCTCGGTGCCAAAGGTCAATGGAAACAATGAAGCAACTAAACTTAGCAACACTTAACATTTCTTGTTTTCTTCATGAAAGATGATGGAGGATGGATGATGATGGAGGATGATGGAGGAGGATGGAGGATGATGGAGGATGATGGAGGATGATGGATGATGGAGGATGATAGAGGATAATGGAGGATGATGGAGGATGATGGAGGATGGATGATGATGGAGGAGGATGGAGGATGATGGATGTTGGAGGATGTTGGAGGATGATGAGGATGATGAGGATGATGGAGGATGATGAGGATGATGGAGGATGATAGAGGATGATGGAGGATGATGGAGGATGATGGAGAATGATGGAGGAGGATGGAGGATGATGGATGATGGAGGATGATAGAGGATAATGGAGGATGATGGAGGATGATGGAGGATGGATGATGATGGAGGATGATGGAGGAGGATGGAGGATGATGGATGTTGGAGGATGTTGGAGGATGATGAGGATGATGAGGATGATGGAGGATGATGAGGATGATGGAGGATGATAGAGGATGATGGAGGATGATAGAGGATGATGGAGGATGATGGATGGTGATGGAGGATGATGGAGGATGATGGAGGATGATGGAGGATGATGGAGGATGGATGATGATGGAGGATGATGGAGGATGATGGATGATGGAGGATGATGGAGGATGATGGAGGATGATGGAGGAGGATGGAGGAGGATGGAGGATGATGGAGGAGGATGGATGATGGAGGATGATGCATGATGGAGGATGATGAGGATGATGGAGGATGATGGAGGATGATGGAGGATGATGGAGGATGATGGAGGATGGATGATGATGAAGGATGATGGAGGATGATGGAGAATGATGGAGGATGATGGATGATGATGGAGGATGATGGAGGATGGATGATGATGGAGGATGATGGAGAATGATGGATGATGGAGGATGATGGAGGATGATGGATGATGGAGGATGATGGAGGATGATGGAGGATGGATGATGATGGAGGATGATGGAGAATGATGGAGGATGATGGATGATGGAGGAGGATGATGGAGGATGATGGATGATGGAGGATGATGATGGAGGATGATGGAGGATGATGGAGGATGATGATGGAGGATGATGATGGAGGATGATGATGGAGGATGATGATGGAGGATGATGGATGATGGAGGATGATGATGGAGGATGATGATGGAGGATGATGGAGGACTGCATGATAAGGAAAGCGAAAGAATGATGATGCTAAATGTGAAGGATGATGACGAAGGGTCTAATGATGATAAGGAGGATGATGGTGGCAATGGATGAGGAGGAGGTTGGTTCCGATGATGATAAATCTTTGCTTTTATTTTGAGGCACGAGGCGACATCATGTAGAATAAAGTCATGAAATCATTATTCCTTACGTCTCCTTTACTTCTCCCACTTCCCATTGGACACGGACTTTGGAGATTTTATGAGTCTCCGCACAGATTGTCTATGATAATATGGATGTTCTGTCTGGGGAATCTTCTGATTTTATTCTCTTGAAGATCTCGGTGCCAAAGGTCAATGGAAACAATGAAGCAACTAAACTTAGCAACACTTAACATTTCTTGTTTTCTTCATGAAAGATGATGGAGGATGGATGATGATGGAGGATGATGGAGGAGGATGGAGGATGATGGAGGATGATGGAGGATGATGGATGATGGAGGATGATAGAGGATAATGGAGGATGATGGAGGATGGATGATGATGGAGGAGGATGGAGGATGATGGATGTTGGAGGATGTTGGAGGATGATGAGGATGATGAGGATGATGGAGGATGATGAGGATGATGGAGGATGATAGAGGATGATGGAGGATGATGGAGGATGATGGAGAATGATGGAGGATGATGGATGATGATGGAGGATGATGGAGGATGGATGATGATGGAGGATGATGGAGAATGATGGATGATGATGGAGGATGATGGAGGATGATGGATGATGGAGGATGATGGAGGATGGATGATGATGGAGGATGATGGAGAATGATGGAGGATGATGGATGATGGAGGATGGATGATGATGGAGGATGATGGAGGATGATGCATGATGGAGGATGATGGAGGATGATGGAGGATGATGGAGGAGGATGGAGGAGGATGGAGGATGATGGAGGAGGATGGATGATGGAGGATGATGCATGATGGAGGATGATGAGGATGATGGAGGATGATGGAGGATGATGGAGGATGATGGAGGATGATGGAGGATGGAGGATGGATGATGATGAAGGATGATGGAGGATGATGGAGAATGATGGAGGATGATGGATGATGATGGAGGATGATGGAGGATGGATGATGATGGAGGATGATGGAGAATGATGGATGATGGAGGATGATGGAGGATGATGGATGATGGAGGATGATGGAGGATGGATGATGATGGAGGATGATGGAGAATGATGGAGGATGATGGATGATGGAGGAGGATGATGGAGGATGATGGATGATGGAGGATGATGATGGAGGATGATGGAGGATGATGGAGGATGATGATGGAGGATGATGATGGAGGATGATGATGGAGGATGATGGATGATGGAGGATGATGGATGATGGAGGATGATGATGGAGGATGATGATGGAGGATGATGGAGGACTGCATGATAAGGAAAGCGAAAGAATGATGATGCTAAATGTGAAGGATGATGACGAAGGGTCTAATGATGATAAGGAGGATGATGGTGGCAATGGATGAGGAGGAGGTTGGTTCCGATGATGATAAATCTTTGCTTTTATTTTGAGGCACGAGGCGACATCATGTAGAATAAAGTCATGAAATCATTATTCCTTACGTCTCCTTTACTTCTCCCACTTCCCATTGGACACGGACTTTGGAGATTTTATGAGTCTCCGCACAGATTGTCTATGATAATATGGATGTTCTGTCTGGGGAATCTTCTGATTTTATTCTCTTGAAGATCTCGGTGCCAAAGGTCAATGGAAACAATGAAGCAACTAAACTTAGCAACACTTAACATTTCTTGTTTTCTTCATGAAAGATGATGGAGGATGGATGATGATGGAGGATGATGGAGGAGGATGGAGGATGATGGAGGATGATGGAGGATGATGGAGGATGATGGAGGATGATAGAGGATAATGGAGGATGATGGAGGATGATGGAGGATGGATGATGATGGAGGAGGATGGAGGATGATGGATGTTGGAGGATGTTGGAGGATGATGAGGATGATGAGGATGATGGAGGATGATGAGGATGATGGAGGATGATAGAGGATGATGGAGGATGATGGAGGATGATGGAGAATGATGGAGGATGATGGATGATGATGGAGGATGATGGAGGATGGATGATGATGGAGGATGATGGAGAATGATGGATGATGATGGAGGATGATGGAGGATGATGGATGATGGAGGATGATGGAGGATGGATGATGATGGAGGATGATGGAGAATGATGGAGGATGATGGATGATGGAGGATGATGGAGGAGGATGATGGAGGATGATGGATGATGGAGGATGATGATGGAGGATGATGGAGGATGATGGAGGATGATGATGGAGGATGATGATGGAGGATGATGATGGAGGATGATGATGGAGGATGATGGATGATGGAGGATGATGATGGAGGATGATGGAGGATGATGATGGAGGATGATGGAGGACTGCATGATAAGGAAAGCGAAAGAATGATGATGCTAAATGTGAAGGATGATGACGAAGGGTCTAATGATGATAAGGAGGATGATGGTGGCAATGGATGAGGAGGAGGTTGGTTCCGATGATGATGATGATTGATTATGCTAAATGTGCGGGATGATGATGATTAAATCCCTGTCAGTAATTCTCAATTTCCGTCAGTTTTCCCCAACATGTGTAGTTAAGATTATTTTCACAGTCGCTTAAGGGATATATAACGTGGCAGTCAAGGCTTCACTGCCAATGTTTGCATCGTAGATATGTCAGCAGCTTATATAAGATAAATGATACAATGTATCCGGAATATGTGTCTCGAGCTTTCGCACTTTGCATTGACACAAAATAAATGAATCCAGTGTGGTAGGTAATAATGCTAAAGAATGAAGGCCTTGATAAAGCGTCTGAAGGACGTGGAACGGTCGGCTCTGTTGTCCTTTGAACCCTGTGTTGCTGCCTCAATCTTGGAATAAAGAGAAACCTCTTACAAATGGTGAGTGCCGCGCTGTCTCCTCTCTACATGTTGTCATAAGCTAAAAAATAACACATCACATATTCATGTCCAGTTTGTACCTTCGTTACTATCGATTTTTATTTGTTTTTATATATGTTTGTAAACTGGACATAGAATATCAGAGATAATGGGGGGGGGGGCAAAAGCCGCACCTATAGAGATCTGCACAAGGAAGAGAGATTCAATCCGAGTCCAGCACATCCAAGTTATAGGTGCAAGGAATATTGTTCAAGTGCTAAGACCCTTAATTCCTATCCTACCCACTATTAGGCCTTATTCACACGGACGTGTCCGTTTTGCGCGCGCTAAAGGTCTGTGTGTCATCAGCATATGGTGCGCGGCTGCGTGATTTTCGCGCAGCCGCCATCATTATGACCCTCTGGTTTTATGTTTACACGTGGTGCTTTTCTGTTTTCATTCAATGTTTCTACTACTGTAGCGCGCATCAAGTGCGTCCGTGCGCCGAGTGCGATTTGCACGCACCCATTGACTTCAATGGGTGCGTGCTGCGCGAAACACGGACAAAGATAGGACATGTCGTGAGTTTCACGCAGCGCACATACGCTGCATGACATTCACTGACAGTCTGAACGGCACCATTCACTAACATAGGTCCGTGCGACACGCGTGAAAATCACGCACGTAGCACGGACGTATAACACGTTGGTGTGAATAAGGCCTTAGCCCTACGCGTTTCTTTGCTATTTATTTCTGCCGCAAATCTTCAGGGGCTACAGCAATCAATCTATTAGATCTTCCAGCATTCTAGAAGTCTAAGGCTATGTTCACACTGAGTTTTTTTGCAGGCAGAAAAACATTTTTATCTGCCTGCCCGCCGTTTGCCGCGTTTTTCGCTGCGTTTTTTTGCTTGCGCCAATTGAGCGCCACAGGCAAAAACGCAGCGAAATACACTTTCTCTGCCTCCCATTGATGTCAATGGGAGGTCAGAGACGTAAACGCCCAAAGAAGCAAGCGTTTTATTCCGCTCGTGGGAAAAAAAAACGTCTCCGCCTCCCATTGAAATCAATGGGAGGCATTTTCTGAAGTTTTTTGGCTCATTTTCCGACGCAGTTTCCGTGTCAAAAAAAGTGTAAAAAAACTCTGTGAACTGGGCCTAAGTGTACAATGCACTGAATGCAACAAATCGTGCTACAACGTGGACTTCACGTACTTGCACGGACCTATGTAAGTGAATGGGGCCGTTCAGACATTCCGTGTTTTTCACACAGCGTGTGTCCGCAGCGTGAAACTCACGACATTTCCTATACTTGAGCGTTTTTTGCGCATCACGCACCCATTGAAGTCAATAGGTGCGTGAAAATCACGCACGGCACACGGAAGCACTTCGCGCTACAGTTGTTGAAGAAATGAACGGAATAATAAAACCACCTCCTTCATTTCTCTTTATAAACATCAAAACCGTGTGTAATAACGAGGCCATACGCGCAAAAAACACACAGCCACGCACCAAACACTGATGCCACAGAGAACTGCAACGCGCAAAAAATGCATTGTTCGTGTGAATTTTGCCTAATAAGGTGGAGGACACTCCCCCCCACATGTGGATATTGAACCAATGGAAAGGGCCCAGTGCGTAATGCCAGTCACACCCACGTAGGTGGGGGCGCGTCCAGGTCAACCAATCATAGTGCAGCCTAGTGCCGCCTCCCCTGAGATGACGTATGGGGCTGTGATTGGAGACTATGCGCTGTCAGTCCGCGCATGGCGGGTCCCCAGCAGCAGTGGGCTGAAACACTGTTCCAAAAACCCCTCCACGTCAGGGGAATGTGACAGGCAATGGCTTATGTAAAAAAAAATAAAAAGATAATGTAGTAGTGTTACCTGCAGTCCTATGTAACACCACAGATAACACAGTGATAACTCTCTGAGTGCAGATAATGTAGTAGATGTTACCTGCAGTCCTATGTAACACCACAGATAACACATTGATAACTCTCTGAGTACAGATAATGTAGTAGATGTTACCTGCAGTCCTATGTAACACCACAGATAACACAGTGATAACTCTCTGAGTGCAGATAATGTAGTAGATGTTACCTGCAGTCCTATGTAACACCACAGATAACACAGTGATAACTCTGAGTACAGATAATGTAGTAGTGTTGCCTGCAGTCCTATGTAACACCACAGATAACACAGTGATAACTCTCTGAGTACAGATAATGTAGTAGATGTTACCTGCAGTCCTATGTAACACCACAGATAACACAGTGATAACTCTCTGAGTACAGATAATGTAGAAGATGTTACCTGCAGTCCTATGTAACACCACAGATAACACAATGATAAATCTCTGAGCATAGATAATTTAGTAATGTTACCTGCAGTCCTATGTAACACCACAGATAACACACAGTGATAACTCTCTGATTACAGATAATGTAGTAGATGTTACCTGCAGTCCTATGTAACACCACAAATAACACAGTGATAACTCTCTGAGTACAGATAATGTAGTAGATGTTACCTGCAGTCCTATGTAACACCACAGATAACACAAGGATAAATCTCTGAGTATAGATAATTTAGTAATGTTACCTGCAGTCCTATGTAACACCACAGATAACACAGTGATAACTCTCCTAGTACAGATAATGTAGTAGTGTTACCTGCAGTCCTATGTAACACCACAGATAACACAGTGATATTTCTCTGACAAGATAATGTAGTAGATATTACCTGCAGTCCTACGTAACACCAACGATAATACACAGTGATAACTCTCTGATTACAGATCATGTAGTAGATATTACCTGCAGTCCTATGTAACACCACAGATAACACAGTGATAACTCTATGAGTACAGATAATGTAGTAGATGTTACCTGCAGTCCTATGTAACACCACAGATGTCACAGTGATAACTCTCTGAGTACAGATAATGTAGTAGATGTTACCTGCAGTCCTATGTAACACCACAGATAACACAGTGATAACTCTCTGATTACAGATAATGTAGTAGTGTTACCTGCAGTCCTATGTAACACCACAGATAACACAGTGATAACTCTCTGAGTACAGATAATGTAGTAGATGTTACCTGCAGTCCTATGTAACACCACAGATAACACAGTGATAACTCTCTGATTACAGATAATGTAGTAGTGTTACCTGCAGTCCTATGTAACACCACAGATAACACAGTGATAACTCTCTGAGTACAGATAATGTAGTAGAGGTTACCTGCAGTCCTATGTAACACCACAGATAACACAGTGATAACTCTCTGAGTACAGATAATGTAGTAGGTGTTACCTGCAGCCCTATGTAACACCACAGATAACACAGTGATAACTTTCTGAGTACAGATAATGTAGTAGTGTTACCTGCAGTCCTATGTAACACCACAGATAACACAGTGATAACTCTCTGAGTACAGATAATGTAGTAGATGTTACCTGCAGTCCTATGTAACACCACAGATAACACAGTGATAAATCTCTGAGTACAGATAATGTAGTAGATATTACCTGCAGTCCTATGTAACACCACAGATAACACAGTGATAACTCTCTGAGTACAGATAATGTAGTAGATGTTCCCTGCAGTCCTATGTAACACCACAGACAACACAGTGATAACTCTCTGAGTACAGATAATGTAGTAGATGTTACCTGCAGTCCTATGTAACACCACAGATAACACTGTGATAACTCTCTGAGTACAGATAATGTAGTAGATGTTACCTGCAGTCCTATGTAACACCGCAGATAACACGGTGATAACTCTCTGAGTACAGATAATGTAGTAGTGTTACCTGCAGTCCTATGTAACACCACAGATAACACTGTGATAACTCTCTGAGTACAGATAATGTAGTAGATGTTACCTGCAGTCCTATGTAACACCACAGATAACACACAGTGATAACTCTCTGAGTACAGATAATGTAGTAGATGTTACCTGCAGTCCTATGTAACACCACAGATAACACAGTGATAACTCTCTGAGTACAGATAATGTAGTAGTGTTGCCTGCAGTCCTATGTAACACCACAGATAACACAGTGATAACTCTCTGAGTACAAACAAAAGTTCTGTCTTAAAATTGAACATTATTTATCTATGGTAATATCTATATATGTTCTTTTATATTGTATTAAGCATGTTTTGTTTTGCTTTTTGAAAAAACGCTTGCATAATGTGTTCTGTCTGGCCCTTGACCCGCCCGTGTTGGCGGTTCTTTTCTCCCTCTTTGTTTGTGTTGAAAGCTAATTAGTCCTCATTTCCCTTTTGTATTTAAACGTGCGTGTATCGCACCATGTGTATTGGCCTGATGAAGACGCCAGTCCGGCGTTGAAACGCGTAGCCCTGTCTTTTGCAAATAAATATGTTTATTTCAAGTCCTTTCTACCTTGACATCCTTACTAGCAGCGCCTTTGGTCCCTTTTGTTCTACTGCATTCAGCTTTACCTCTGACAGCAAACTTGGTTTGTTTGTGTATGGACCTGGCAGCAGCTTCTTGCTTTTGTGACACCTATACGGTGTCCACTATCTAAGGTGAGTAATTTTCCTGATGTATAATTGCTCCCATTGGCTCCATCACTTTTATTGCACTA
This sequence comes from Rhinoderma darwinii, assembly GCF_050947455.1. NCBI lineage: Eukaryota > Metazoa > Chordata > Amphibia > Anura > Rhinodermatidae > Rhinoderma > Rhinoderma darwinii. The sequence continues at coordinate 344,254,949 of NC_134691.1, read as the reverse complement.
TGTGGCGCCGTGTCTCTTTTTATTTTTTATTTTAGTTCTATAGATAATGCCGCAGTGTCCTCTGTAGATACTGCCACAGTATCCACTATAGATACTGCCACACACCCAACCATAGATAATGCCACAGTGCCCGCTGTAGATAATTGCACAATGGCCTCTGTAGATAATTCCTTAGTGCCCTATGTAGATACTGCCACAGTGCCTTCTGTAGATACTGCACACAGTGCCCTCCCTAGATGCTGCCACAGTGTACTCGGTAGATGCTGCCACAGTGCCCTCCCTAGATGCTGCCACAGTGCCCTCTGTAGATGCTGACACAGTGCCCTCTGTAGATGTTGCCACCATGCCCTCTGTAGATGCTGCCACCGTGCCCTCCCTAGATGCTGCCACAGTGCCCTCTGTAGATAATGTCACACTGTCCTCTGTAGATGCTGCCACAGTGCCCTCTGTAGATGTTGCCACCGTGCCCTCTGTAGATGCTGCCACCGTGCCCTCCCTAGATGCTGCCACAGTGCCCTCTGTAGATAATGCCACACACACACACACCCCCAGTATATAGTGCCACCCCCCCCCCCACCAGTAGATAGCTCCATTGGGGCTCCCTTTAGGAGTTTAATGCCAAGCAGAGCCTTGCCGAAACTTTGGCCAGGGATTCCTCTGCTGGAGGAGCCCCTGATGTCACTGTCCATACACAGTGACGTCAGGGGATCCTCCTGGACCGAAATGTCATGTCAGGAGCAACCCCAGAGCCAGTGTCGCAAAGCTTAGCACTAGTATAAGCTCTGCTCCGGAACTCTGGGGAAGCCACTGACATCAGTGTCCATATATGGACAGAGATGTCAGGGGCAACCCCAGAGCTGGAGTACCGGGCAGAGCGCTAGTAGCGCTCCTACTGGGACTCCAGCTGTGCTCCAGACATCACTGTCTAGCTCTGGGGAATCCCTAGACAGGATATTCCACAGAGTCCCGGAGCAGAGCCTATGCTAGCGCTCTGCCTGGGATTTCGCTCTGGGGAAGACCCTGACAACACTGTCCATACATGGACAGCGATGTCAGGGGATTTCACAGAGACACGGAGCAGAGCCTATACTAGCAGCACTGTGTCCTGCGGGCCGCAGATGACAGCATCAGGGGCCGCATGCTGATTGTATGGTATATACGCTAAATGTATGGTGTATACGCTGATTGTATCGTGTATACACTGACTGTATGGTAAATAAGCTGATTGTTTGGTCTATACGTTGATTGAATGGTGTATACGCTGATTGTATGGTGTATACGCTGATTGTATGGTGTATACGCTGATTGTATGGTGTATACGCTGATTGTATGGTGTATACGCTGATTGTATGGTGTATATTCTGATTATATGGTATTGAACAAGGTCTGAACAGTGCCTTAGTAGTTCTCTTATTAGTAAGATGTTATTTTTGGAGGAGGGGTTCACTTTTGGTCCCACCATCTCCTCTGTTCAGTCTGCGCCATTTTCCTGCTGTAGGTGGATTATTGCACGTTCCTCGGTATCCGGACGCTGTTTGTGGTGATGAAATGTTCGTCTGCTTTATGTGCGGTTTTGTTTCTCCTGTTTTTATTGCACAGAAGGTTTTATAATAATCAGTCGCTTCCTCTTCTGGGGATTTCAGCACTTTATCTTCTTGTTTATTTTACATTTAATGGTGAAATGTGAAGGGAAGTTTCCTCAGTCGTGTTCTAGGAAGGGCTGAGACATCGCTTTCTGCGGGAACCTTCCATATGTGCAGCGGCACAGTTTTATTTATTTCAGACTAACCATAACATAAAAAAAATAAATGAGATGTTTGGAGTCTCATCTTCAAAATTTGCATGTGGGCTGTCATGTGGGCTGTCATGTGGTCACACACAGTGCCACCTGTGGTTACTGTCAAATACAATGCCCCCTGTGAATAGTGCCACATATTCTGCCCCCTGTAAATACTGCCACACACAGTGCTCCAGTAAATATTGCCACATGCAGTGCCCCTTGTAAATAGCGCCACACACAGTGCCCCTTGCAAAAACTGTCACACACGGTGCCCCCTGTAAATAGTGCCACACACTGTACCTCCTGAAAAAAGTGATTCCAGACCCCTAGATTTAGACCTCAGACCAGATAAGAAAAAATACTATATTCACCTCTGCTTTCTCCTCTACTGCTCTGGGCGCTGTCTCCGAAGCACAGAGTCCTTGTCGTGTGCTTCGGGCGCCATTACTGCTCTGGGTCTTGACGCCATCCAGGCGATCATAAGAAAATTGTGCCCCCCTTACAATGTGTCAAGGTGGCTCACTAGGTGGGTGCCTACCTTGGCCTACAAGTCATCCCAGCATACAAGACGGACAGATATGGTGAAGGGGAGGTGGGGATACAAGCAGAGTAGAGTCTGTGCATGCAGATGGGTGACCGGGTGACTACAGACAGCTCTCGTGAGCATTCAAAATGGCTGATTAGGGCTGCAATTTCATGTCCCCAGAAGGAAGAGGAGCTGTGGAACACAAACATTTGCTCTAAAAATGTAAATATCTTGTAGATTAAGAGAAAAAACACGAGCACTGGGAGGGTTCATTTCTTGGATGGAGAGATGATCATCGAAGAGAATCTGTCCCCAACCAAGAGATTATCAGAGATATTTCTAATGCCCATGGGGGCTGCCATTAAGGAGCAAACTGAACCTCTAGGCAAAAAAACATTCTTTGTATCCCCCCCCCCCCATAATAATAACACATTGCACCAGAGTAACATTTATCATTTTGCTGGCCCTTCACTAACAATAATGAATTCTACATTTCATCCAGGACTAGGGGCCCCATCAGGTGCTAAGGGCCACCGCTGGCCATAGATCTCAAGCACGTCCCAAATGCCTGAATAGACCGTCCACCCCTGCGACCATATTAAACAATAACACTAGAGAAGAGGTGCATAATAATCCCCTGTCCTGTCTGATTGTTTCTCTGGTGCACCCCCAATAATACAAGACTGTGAATTCAGATATCCTTGCGGGGCAGGAACATATACAGTATATATATATATATATATCTCAAGACTTCTGAGGAGCATAAACTAAGAGCAGCCGAGATGAATAACACTCATGGAGGGAGGTCTCTACGGGTTTGGAGGTTTATGCACTTGATGAGTATCAAAACTTCAGTCATCTCCCAAATCTGAAATGGATGATAACAGAGAGCAATGGATAGTATTCACCTGTCCTCCCTAGCCTGATGTGAAATCCCTTTGAGTAATGTAGATGTAGATTGTGACATCATCGTCCTCTGACAGCAAATACTCCGAATTTCCCCATCACCCAGAAATATGAAGAAATAGAAGCAAAATAAAGGAGAGGAGCAGAGCGGGGAGAGGACATGTCATCAGAGAGAAGCCAAGATGTGGAGCTGGAGGCTGTCTCTGCTGCTGTTCTCTGCTGTCACATTACACAGCTGTCTCTCTGACACTCCAGAGTCCGATCTCCAAGAAGAAAGATCCATACGAGACGTCATCGACCTCTACAACCAGAGGGAAGGGGTCACATACTTATATAAAACCCTGGAACAGCTCCCCCCCGCTCTGCTGGAGGTAAAGCACATGGCATGGGGACCTCCCCAGAAAGCATTGCATGTAAAACACATTTATTGTATTAGTTTATTATTCTGTTTCTTCATAATTCATAAATAAATGTCACATTAATCTGATCAAGGAAAAGTCATTGTAATTCTTCTATTCACAGGAGTCACCACCGAAGTCATTCATCATTAAAGAGACAGTGTGCCTGAAATCTGAGGACCCTGATATTACCCAGTGTGATTTTATGTCAGATGGGGTAAGTACAAGTTATACTGCCCGAGACGTACCTCATATTATATAGTACTGGAAAATACTAACATGTCGCTGTAATATATAAATATCACCATCTGCTAAGACATCGAATATTCCTCTCCTCACAATAAATGAAGTAAAACAAGGAATAACATGGTACTAATATATATATGCTAATATGTTCAAAAGTAATAACTACTATGATACTGCCCCCTATATACAATATAAGTACTATAATACTGCCCCCTATTTACAAGAATATAACTACTATAATACTGCCCCTATATACAATATAAGTACTATAATACTGCCCCCTATTTACAAGAATATAACTACTATAATGCTTCCCCTATATACAAGAATATAACTACTATAATACTGTTCCCTATATACAAGAATATAACTACTATAATACTGCTCCTATATACAAGAATATAACTACTATAATACTGATCCTATATACAAGAATATAACTACTATAATACTGCCCCTATATACAAGAATATAACTACTATAATACTGCTCCTATATACAGGAATATAACTACTATAATTCTGCCTCTGTATACAAGAATATAACTGCTATAATACTGCCCCTATATACAAGAATATAACTACTATAATACTGCCCCTATATACAAGAATATAACTACTATAATACTGCCCCTATATACAAGAATATAACTACTATAATACTGCTGCTATATACAAGAATATAACTACTATAATACTGCTCCTATATACAAGAATATAACTACTATAATACTGTTCCCTATATACAAGAATATAACTACTATAATACTGCTCCTATATACAAGAATATAACTACTATAATACTGATCCTATATACAAGAATATAACTACTATAATACTGCCCCTATATACAAGAATATAACTACTATAATACTGCTCCTATATACAAGAATATAACTACTATAATACTGCTCCTATATACAAGAATATAACTACTATAATACTGTTCCCTATATACAAGAATATAACTACTATAATACTGCTCCTATATACAAGAATATAACTACTATAATACTGCTGCTATATACAAGAATATAACTACTATAATACTGCTCCTATATACAAGAATATAACTACTATAATACTGCCTCCTATATACAAGAATATAACTACTATAATACTGCCCCCTATATACAAGAATATAACTACTATAATACTGTCTCCTATATACAAGAATATAACTACTATAATACTGCCTCCTATATACAAGAATATAACTACTATAATACTGCCCCCTATATACAAGAATATAACTACTATAATACTGCCCCTATATACAAGAATATAACTACTATAATACTGCTCCCTATATACAAGAATATAACTACTATAATACTGCTCCTATATACAAGAATATAACTACTATAATACTGCTGCTATATACAAGAATATAACTACTATAATACTGCTCCTATATACAAGAATATAACTACTATAATACTGCCTCCTATATACAAGAATATAACTACTATAATACTGCCCCCTATATACAAGAATATAACTACTATAATACTGTCTCCTATATACAAGAATATAACTACTATAATACTGCCTCCTATATACAAGAATATAACTACTATAATACTGCCCCCTATATACAAGAATATAACTACTATAAGGGCACGGCCAGACGTGGCGGAATTCCTCCGCAACTGTCCGCATCAATGCCGCACAGAATCTGCGTTGCAGATTCTGCTGCGGATCTGCACAAAATGTGCAGAAAATTTATGCGGACTAGCTGCTGCGGACTGCGGGAAAAGTGCTTCCCTTCTCCCTATCAGTGCAGGATAGAGAGAAGGGACAGCACTTTCCCTAGGGAAAGTAAAAGAATTTCATACTTACCGGCCGTTGTCTTGGTGACACGTCCCTCTTTCGGCATCCAGCCCGACCTCCCTGGATGACGCACCAGTCCATGTGACCGCTGCAGCCTGTGCTTGGCCTGTGATTGGCTGCAGCCGTCACTTACACTGAAACGTCATCCTGGGAGGCCGGACTGGAGACAGAAGCAGGGAGTTCTCGGTAAGTATGAACTTATATGTTTTTTACAGATACATGTATATTGAGATCGGTAGTCACTGTCCCGGGTGCAGAAACAGTTACTGCCGATCGCTTAACTCTTTCAGCACCCTGGACAGTGACTATTTACAGACGTCTCCTAGCAACGCTCCCGTCATTACGGGAGCCCCATTGACTTCCTCAGTCTGGCTGTAGACCTAGAAATACATAGGTCCAGCCAGAATGAAGAAATGTCATGGTAGTAAAAACAATACGCTCCGCAACACACATAAGATCTGCGGACTTCATTGCGGAATTTTGACTCTCCATTGAAGTCAATGGAGAAATTCCGCCATGAGTCCGCCACTGCTCCGCAACAGACAGAGCATGCTGCGGACACCAAATTCCGCTCCGCAGCCTATGCTCCGCAGCGGAATTTTACGCCTCGTCTAAACGAACACTGCTAAATTAAAGTGTAAGTCAATGGACAAACGGCACCGCTGCGGATTAACGCTGCGGAGTGTCCGCAGCGGAATTTAAGTGAAATTCCGCCACGTGTGAACCCGCCCTAATACTGCCCCTATATACAAGAATATAACTACTATAATACTGCTCCCTATATACAAGAATATAACTACTATAATACTGCTCCTATATACAAGAATATAACTACTATAATACTGCTCCTATATACAAGAATATAACTACTATAATACTGCACCCTATATACAAGAATATAACTACTATAATACTGCTCCCTATATACAAGAATATAACTACTATAATACTGCTCCTATATACAAGAATATAACTACTATAATACTGCCCCTATATACAAGAATATAACTACTATAATACTGCTCCTATATACAAGAATATAACTACTATAATACTGCCCCTATATACAAGAATATAACTACTATAATACTGCTCCCTATATACAAGAATATAACTACTATAATACTGCTCCTATATACAAGAATATAACTACTATAATACTGCCCCTATATACAAGAATATAACTACTATAATACTGCTCCTATATACAAGAATATAACTACTATAATACTGCTCCTATATACAAGAATATAACTACTATAATACTGCCCCTATATACAAGAATATAACTACTATAATACTGCCCCTATATACAGGAATATAACTACTATAATACTGCCCCTATATACAGGAATATAACTACTATAATACTGCCCCCTATATACAAGAATATAACTACTATAAAACTGCTCCTATATACAAGAATATAACTACTATAATACTGCCCCTATATACAAGAATATAACTACTATAATACTGCTCCCTATATACAAGAATATAACTACTATAATACTGCTCCTATATACAAGAATATAACTACTATAATACTGCCCCCTATATACAAGAATATAACTACTATAATACTGCTCCTATATATAAGAATATAACTACTATAATACTGCCCCTATATACAAGAATATAACTACTATAATACTGCTCTTATATACAAGAATATAACTACCATAATACTGCCTCCTATATACAAGAATATAACTACTATAATACTGCTCCTATATACAAGAATATAACTACTATAATACTACTCCTATATACAAGAATATAACTACTATAATACTACCCCCTATATACAAGAATATAACAACTATAATACTGCCTCCTATATACAAGAATATAACTACTATAATACTGCCCCTATATACAAGAATATAACTACTATAATACTGCTCCTATATACAAGAATATAACTACTATAATACTGCTCTTATATAAAAGAATATAACTACTATAATACTGCTCCTATATACAAGAATATAACTACTATAATACTGCCTCCTATATACAAGAATATAACTACTATAATACTGCCCCTATATACAAGAATATAACTACTATAATACTGCCTCCTATATACAAGAATATAACTACTATGATACAGCCCCCTATATACAAGAATATAACTACTATAATACTGCCCCTATATAAACAAGAATATAACTACTATAATACTGCTCCTATATACAAGAATATAACTACTATAATACTGCTCTTTTATACAAGAATATAACTACTATAATGCATCCCCTATATACAAGAATATAACTACTATAAAACTGCTCTTATATACAAGAATATAACTACTATAATACTGCTCTTATATAAAAGAATATAACTACTATAACACTGCCCCTATACACAAGAATATAACTACTATAATACTGCTCCTATATACAAGAATATAACTACTATAATACTGCCCCCTATATACAAGAATATAACTACTATAATACTGCCCCCTATATACAAGAATATAACTACTATAATACTGCTCCTATATACAAGAATATAACTACTATAATACTGCTCCTATATACAAGAATATAACTACTATAATACTGCCCCCTATATACAAGAATATAACTACTATAATACTGCCCCCTATATACAGGAATATAACTACTATAATACTGGCCCCTATATACAAGAATATAACTACTATAATACTGCCTCTATATACAAGTATATAACTACTATAATACTGCTCCCTATATACAAGAATATAACTACTATAATACTGCCCCTATATACAAGAATATAACTACTATAATACTGCCCCCTATATACAAGAATAGAACTACTATAATACTGCTCCTATATACAGTGAAGGAAATAAGTATTTGATCCCTTGCTGATTTTGTAAGTTTGCCCACTGTCAAAGACATGAGCAGTCTAGAATTTTTAGGCTAGGTTAATTTTACCAGTGAGAGATAGATTATATATTAAAAAAAAAAAGAAAATCACATAGTAAAAATTATATATATTTATTTGCATTGTGCACAGAGAAATAAGTATTTGATCCCTTTGGCAAACAAGCCTTAATACTTGGTGGCAAAACCCTTGTTGGCAAGCACAGCAGTCAGACGTTTTTTGTTGTTGATGATGAGGTTTGCACACATGTTAGATGGAATTTTGGCCCACTCCTCTTTGCAGATCATCTGTAAATCATTAAGATTTCGAGGCTGTCGCTTGGCAACTCGGATCTTCAGCTCCCTCCATAAGTTTTCGATGGGATTAAGGTCTGGAGACTGGCTAGGCCACTCCATGACCTTAATGTGCTTCTTTTTGAGCCACTCCTTTGTTGCCTTGGCTGTATGTTTCGGGTCATTGTCGTGCTGGAAGACCCAGCCACGAGCCATTTTTAATGTCCTGGTGGAGGGAAGGAGGTTGTCACTCAGGATTTGACCGTACATGGCTCCATCCATTCTCCCATTGATGCGGTGAAGTAGTCCTGTGCCCTTAACAGAGAAACACCCCCAAAACATAATGTTTCCACCTCCATGCTTGACAGTGGGGACGGTGTTCTTTGGGTCATAGGCAGCATTTCTCTTCCTCCAAACACGGCGAATTGAGTTAATGCCAAAGAGCTCAATTTTAGTCTCATCTGACCACAGCACCTTCTCCCAATCACTCTCAGAATCATCCAGATGTTCATTTGCAAACTTCAGACGGGCCTGTACATGTGCCTTCTTGAGCAGGGGGACCTTGCGGGCACTGCAGGATTTTAATCCATTACGGCGTAATGTGTTACCAATGGTTTTCTTGGTGACTGTGGTCCCAGCTGCCTTGAGATCATTAACAAGTTCCCCCCGTGTAGTTTTCGGCTGAGCTCTCACCTTCCTCAGGATCACGGATACCCCATGAGCTGAGATTTTGCATGGAGCCCCAGATCGATGTCGATTGACAGTCATTTTGTATGTCTTCCATTTTCTTACTATTGCACCAACAGTTGTCTCCTTCTCACCCAGCGTCTTACTTATGGTTTTGTAGCCCATTCCAGCCATGTGCAGGTCTATGATCTTGTCCCTGACATCCTTAGAAAGCTCTTTGGTCTTGCCCATGTTGTAGAGGTTAGAGTCAGACTGATCATTGAGTCTGTGGACAGGAGTCTTTTATACAGGTGACCATGTAAGAGCTGTCTATAATGCAGGCACCAAGTTGATTTGGAGCGTGTAACTGGTCTGGAGGAGGCTGAACTCTTAATGGTTGGTCGGGGATCAAATACTTATTTCTCTGTGCACAATGCAAATAAATATATATAATTTTGACTGTGATTTTCTGTTTTTTTTTAAATATAATCTATCTCTCACTGGTAAAATAAACCTAGCCTAAAAATTCTAGACTGTTCATGACTTTGACAGTGGGCAAACTAACAAAATCAGCAAGGGATCAAATACTTATTTCCTTCACTGTACAAGAATATAACTACTATAATACTGCCCCCTATATACAAGAATATAACTACTATAATACTGCCCCCTATATACAAGAATATAACTACTATAATACTGCCCCTATATACAAGAATATATCTACTATAATACTGCCCCCTATATACAAGAATATAACTACTATAATACTGCCCCTATATACAAGAAAATAACTACTATAATACTGCCCCCTGTATACAAGAATATAACTACTATAATACTGCTCCTATATACAAGAATATAACTACTATAATACTGCTCCTATATACAAGAATATAACTACTATAATACTGCACCTATATACAAGAATATAACTACTATAATACTGCTCCTATATACAAGAATATAACTACTATAATACTGCCCCCTATATACAAGAATATAACTACTATAATACTGACCCTATATACAAGAATATAACTACTATAATACTGCTACTATATACAAGAATATAACTACTATAATACTGCTGCTATATACAAGAATATAACTACTATAATACTGCTCCTATATACAAGAATATAACTACTATAATACTGCACCTATATACAATATAACTACTATAATACTGCTCCTATATACAAGAATATAACTACTATATGACTGCCCCTGTATACAAGAATATAACTACTATAATGCTGCTCCTATATACAAGAATATAACTACTATAATACTGCCCCTATATACAAGAATATAACTACTATAATACTGCCCCTATATACAAGAATATAACTACTATAATACTGCTCCTATATACAAGAATATAACTATATAATACTGCCCCTATATACAAGAATATAACTACTATAATACTGCCCCCTATATACAAGAATATATCTACTATAATACTGCCCCTATATACAAGAATATAACTACTATAATACTGCCCCTATATACAAGAATATAACTACTATAATACTGCCCCCTATATACAAGAATACAACTACTATAATACTGCCCCTATATACAAGAATATAACTACTATAATACTGCCCCTATATACAAGAATATAACTACTACAATACTGCTCCTATATACAAGAATATAACTACTATAATACTGCTCCTATATACAAGAATATAACTACTACAATACTGCTCCTATATACAAGAATATAACTACTATAATACTGCCCCCTATATACAAGAATATAACTACTATAATATTGCCCCTATATACAAGAATATAACTACTATAATACTGCTCCTATATACAAGAATATAACTACTATAATACTGCTGCTATATACAAGAATATAACTACTATAATACTGCTCCTATATACAAGAATATAACTACTATAATACTGCACCTTTATACAATATAACTACTATAATACTGCTCCTATATACAAGAATATAACTACTATAATACTGCTCCTATATACAAGAATATAACTACTATAATGCTGCTCCTATATACAAAAATATAACTACTATAATACTGCCCCCTATATACAAGAATATAACTACTATAATACTGCCCCTATATACAAGAATATAACTACTATAATACTGCCCCTATATACAAGAATATAACTACTATAATACTGCTCCTATATACAAGAATATAACTACTATAATACTGCACCTATATACAATATAACTACTATAATACTGCTCTCTATATACAAGAATATAACTACTATATGACTGCCCCTGTTTACAAGAATATAACTACTATAATGCTGCTCCTATATACAAGAATATAACTACTATAATACTGCCCCTATATACAAGAATATAACTACTATAATACTGCCCCTATATACAAGAATATAACTACTATAATACTGCCCCTATATACAAGAATATAACTACTATAATACTGCTCCTATATACAAGAATATAACTCTATAATACTGCCCCTATATACAAGAATATAACTACTATAATATTGCCCCCTATATACAAGAATATATCTACTATAATACTGCCCCTATATACAAGAATATAACTACTATAATACTGCCCCTATATACAGGAATATAACTACTATAATACTGCACCTATATACAAGAATATAACTACTATAATACTGCCCCATATATACAAGAATATAATTACTATAATACTGCCCCATATATACAAGAATATATCTACTATAATACTGCCCCTATATACAAGAATATAACTACTATAATACTGCCCCTATATACAAGAATATAACTACTATAATACTGCCCCTATATACAAGAATATAACTACTATAATACTGCCCCATATATACAAGAATATAATTACTATAATACTGCCCCTATATACAAGAATATAACTACTATAATACTGCCCCTATATACAAGAATATAATTACTATAATACTGCTCCTATATACAAGAATATAACTACTATAATACTGCCCCTATATACAAGAATATAACTACTATAATACTGCTTCTATATACAGGAATATAACTACTATAATTATCTTTTTTATTTGAAAACTTGCAACAAAATATTACAATACCTTTGGAATACACTCATAACAGATAAAGAAAATAAACATTTGTCTCTTAATAACATCACAATCATTAAACAAACCATAATATATGAATATTGCTCCAGTATAGATTGTTTCAACTATTTTTCATGATATTATTCTAGACAGTATTACAGGAGAGTTCTTCTTTATTGGTGACCGGGCAGCTTTGGGCACACCACAGAGGGTACACGGTCACCACATTTATGACATATAGTGAACCTCTATGATATAAACGGAGTTCGGGGTAGAAGTCTCCATACAGCAGCTGAGAGTTTCACTGTCCCACTAGATGTGGTGACTGCAGGGACACAGCAGGGACATTACTCTGTAGATAAGTCTCTTGTATAAAGATGACATTGGTTTTGTCGTCAGACAGACGCTGGAATATCGCCTGCCGCCTGCTCCTATTCTTTACACTGTTCACATTAATAGGAGGTGATTTTCAGCTTCATCCTGGTTACATGTCTTTCCTACTTTTTTTTTCTTCTTCCACTACTATGTCCTGTAACACCCCATCTTTTGGTGGACATTGGGGGGTCAGCGTCTTCATCCTGAGGTTCGTCATCTGGGTTGTGTGAGGAGACTTGCTCCATCTCTGCTTCTTCTTCCTGGTCATCTTCTCCCAGCGCACAGTAACGTCCCCCAGTTATCGCCAGCACTGGAGACTCCGGTGATTTCTTTGCAGCAGTGATTTTTTTCCTAGAAGAATCATCTGTTTTACTTCTCCTTTTAACCGTCTGAAATCCCTCCTCATCGATACTAGTTGCTGCGGCTGGATCAGCTGGTTTTTTACTGGTCGCTGCGGCTGGCCCAGCTGGTTTTTTACTGGCCGCTGCGGCTGGATCAGCTGGTTCCTTACTGGTCGCTGCGGCTGGATCAGCTGGTTCCTTACTGGTGTTGGGCAGATGTTTAGGTGACAGACTGACTGGATATTTCGCTTTTAGCATGACCTCTATTTTCAGTGGCTGGTTACACTTGTGCAGCATCCACACATGGGACATTCGTCTCTGGAGCAGGGTCTCTGGTACTTTGGCTCACATCATCGCTGGGACTTCCAGGTTCTGGGGTTGTATCTACACATATGGAGACATCCTCCTGGTCTTCCTCCATGGCTTCTTTAAAGGTCTCCTCATTATTATGTTCTGCATGTGGACACTCCCGGAATGTATGTCCAGGTCCTAAGCACAGGTTACAGATGACAGGTCCTGTACAATCGTCCTTCACATGCCCAAACTGACCACATAGTGAGCACTTAATACGGGAACAGTTGAATGCCAGGTGTCTGCCCCCACATCTATGGCACAGTCGCGGTTGACCAGGGTAGTAACATACGCCTCTCTCCGAGCCCAGGTAGAAGGAGTGCGGCAGATGTCTGGTCACTCCATTCTCCTGAACCAGCTGGATCTTGACAGAATATCCCCCATTCCAGATCTCCTCCTCATCATAGATCTTTGTTGGCAGTCTCTTCACCTCACAATATCTGCTCAACCAGTGCTGCAAATCTGCCAGAGCCACCACCTCAGACTGGAACAGGACGGTGGCGGTGACTACCTGGGGTTTAGTCAGCTGGATGACATGTAGATGCTCCCACATCGCGTGCTCCTTTGTATCATTATAAACACTCCAGAATAAGTCTAGACTATATTGCAGCTTGAAACTGATGTCATAATTCCTGCTGGAGGGAACGTGGATCAGAGCGAACACCTCAGAAGCTTTAAACTTCATAAACTCCTTCAACAAAACTTTCCCAATGTGGAGTCTGGAGGGGAGGTTTTCCTCTGGTCCTGAGTACCTGATTCTGACCGCGTTCCTCCTCTGAGGTGTGGGGTTAGTCGGTCTTGTGACGCTGGAGAACAGTCTCCTGTACTGAGGTCTGTCAGCAGGTGGGTCAGGACTGGACCTCTCCTCAGCTGATTGTACTGCAGATCCTCCGGTGTCTGCTCCTGATCGCTGTGTAACCTGCACTCCATTCACTGACACTGCGGGCGGCTGAACCTCCAGAACAGCGTCTGCAATGTCCGCCTCAGCCTGTGCCGCTGGTTCATCCGATATCAGACTGTCAATCACCGTGCTGAGCGAGGTCTCACTTACAATGTCAGTATATGCGGCACTTTCTTGCTCACTCCCAGGAGAGCCACTCGCATTCACTTCATCTGTACTGCACATAGAGTCTACTGCAGTTAACCCCTCGTCAGCTGGCACACATTTCTCTGCAGCTTTAGCAGCATTTGTGTTGGCTGATTGCACAGACCTCACACATGATGAGAGATGTGATCCTCCAGCCACTGCACACTCATATCTTCCAGGGTTTCCCTGTGCCACAATATTATACACAGTCTTATAGTCAGTGTCTTTGTTTGCAATGATATTTTTTCTCTTCACAGTTTGGGCTCTGGTCTCCCTTTTGTTCTCAATTGCCCGGTTCTTTATTTTGGGTACTGTGCATGATTCTTTCTGCAATCTCTCCTTCAATATCACCAGCTCACATGTGCAAACATCCAGACACTCACATTTCATCAGCTTTGCCTTTGGATCAGTCTCTTGGTTAATTTCAGTTCTCAACTTGCGAACTTGCATTTCCATTTTAAAGATATTTTTCTTTGTCATTTTTGTGCACAATTCACCAACATCATGAGATTCAGTTGACTCACCAGCCACCATTTCCAGATCATCACCTCCACCATCTCCATGCTGCAGGCCAAACTCCAGACTCTGGGCTTTCCCAGGATCATCAGCCCAGGACCCCTCCCCTCCACCTGGGTCAGAAGCCATGCATAGTCCTAACAGGGAGCTCACAAGCACACGTCTATCCTCTCCTATGGACAAGAATATAACTACTATAATACTGCCCCTATATACAAGAATATAACTACTATAATACTGCTCCTATATGCAAGAATATAACTACTATAATACTGTCCCCTATATACAAGAATATAACTACTATAATACTGCCCCTATATACAAGAATATAACTACTATAATACTGCCTCCTATATACAGGAATATAACTACTATAATACTGCCCCTATATACAAGAATATAACTACTATAATACTGATCCTATATACAAGAATATAACTACTATAATACTGCCCCTATATACAAGAATATAACTACTATAACACTGCCCCTATATACAAGAATATAACTACTATAATACTGCCCCTATATACAAGAATATAACTACTATAATACAGCCCCCTATATACAAGAATATAACTACTATAATACTGCCACCTATATACAAGAATATAACTACTATAATACTGCCACTATATACAAGAATATAACTACTATAATACTGCTCCCTATATACAAGAATATAACTACTATAATACTGCCCCTATATACAATAATATAACTACTATAATACTGCCCCTATATACAAGAATATAACTACTATAATACTGCCTCCTATATACAGGAATATAACTACTATAATACTGCCCCTATATACAAGAATATAACTACTATAATACTGTTCCTACATACAAGAATATAACTACTATAATACTGCCCCTATATACAAGAATATAACTACTATAACACTGCCCCTATATACAAGAATATAACTACTATAATACTGCCCCTATATACAAGAATATAACTACTATAATACAGCCCCCTATATACAAGAATATAACTACTATAATACTGCCACCTATATACAAGAATATAACTACTATAATACTGCCACTATATACAAGGATATAACTACTATAATACTGCCCTCTATATACAAGAATATAACTACTATAATACTGCCCCTATATACAAGAATATAACTACTATAATACTGCCCCTATATACAAGAATATAACTACTATAATACTGCCCCTATATACAAGAATATAACTACTATAATACTGCCCCCAATGTACAAGAATATAACTACTATAATACTGCCACCTATATACAAGAATATAACTACTATAATACTGCCACTATATACAAGAATATAACTACTATAATACTGCCCTCTATATACAAGAATATAACTACTATAATACTGCCCCTATATACAAGAATATAACTACTATAATACTGCCCCTATATACAAGAATATAACTACTATAATACTGCCACTATATACAAGAATATAACTACTATAATACTGCCCCTATATACAAGAATATAACTACTATAATACTGCCCCTATATACAAGAATATAACTACTATAATACTGCCACCTATATACAAGAATATAACTACTATAATACTGCCACTATATACAAGAATATAACTACTATAATACTGCCCCCTATATACAAGAATATAACTACTATAATACTGCCACCTATATACAAGAATATAACTACTATAATACTGCTCCCTATATACAAGAATATAACTACTATAATACTGCTCCTATATACAAGAATATAACTACTATAATACTGCCCTATATACAAGAATATAACTACTATAATACTGCTCCTATATACAAGAATATAACTACTATAATACTGCCTCCTATATACAAGAATATAACTACTATAATACTGCCCCCTATATATAAGAATATAACTACTATAATACTGCCCCTATATACAAGAATATAACTACTATAATACTGCCCCCTATATACAAGAATATAACTACTATAATACTGCTCCTATATACAAGAATGTAACTACTATAATACTGCCCCTATATACAAGAATATAACTACTATAATACTTCCCCTATATACAAGAATATAACTACTATAATACTGCCTCTATATACAAGAATATAACTACTATAATACTGCTCTCTATATACAAGAATATAACTACTATAATACTGCTCCTATATACAAGAATATAACTACTATAATACTGCCCTATATACAAGAATATAACTACTATAATACTGCTCCTATATACAAGAATATAACTACTATAATACTGCCTCCTATATACAAGAATATAACTACTATAATACTGCCCCCTATATATAAGAATATAACTACTATAATACTGCCCCTATATACAAGAATATAACTACTATAATACTGCCCCCTATATACAAGAATATAACTACTATAATACTGCTCCTATATACAAGAATATAACTACTATAATACTGCCCCCTATATATAAGAATATAACTACTATAATACTGCCCCTATATACAAGAATATAACTACTATAATACTGCCCCCTATATACAAGAATATAACTACTATAATACTGCTCCTATATACAAGAATATAACTACTATAATACTGCCTCCTATATACAAGAATGTAACTACTATAATACTGCTCCTATATACAAGAATATAACTACTATAATACTGCTCCTATATACAAGAATATAACTACTATAATACTGCCTCCTATATACAAGAATGTAACTACTATAATACTGCTCCTATATACAAGACTATAACTACTATAATACTGCCCCTATATACAAGAATATAACTACTATAATACTGCCCCTATATACAAGAATATAACTACTATAATACTGCTCCTATATACAAGAATATAACTACTATAATACTGCACCTATATACAATATAACTACTATAATACTGCTCCTATATACAAGAATATAACTACTATATTACTGCTCCTATATACAAGAATATAACTACTATAATACTGCTCCCTATATACAAGAATATAACTACTATAATACTGCCTCCTATATACAAGAATATAACTACTATAATACTGCCCCTATATACAAGAATATAACTACTATAATACTGCTCCTATATACAAAAATATAACTACTATAATACTGCCCCTATATACAAGAATATAACTACTATAATACTGCTCCTATATACAAGAATATAACTACGAGTATGCTGCATCATGTAATAAAGTAATTATATGTGATTAATCATTTACATTTGGAATGAGGTTATTAAATAAATAGTTATTGGCTCCTTATTACAGAATATGACCATTTCTATATTTGTGTCTTGCAGGAGGTGAAGATTTGTACTTTGGGTGATGAGGACCCTGAGGAGATAACGTGTTCCAGCCTGACCAAGGTAACACAACCATAAAGAGAGACTTAGGGCGGGTTCACACATAGCGGAATTTCACTTAAATTCCGCTGCGGACACTCCGCAGCGTTAATCCGCAGCGGAGCCGTTTCTCCATTGACTTTCACTTTAATTTAGCAGTGTTCGTTTACACGATGCGTACAATTCCGCTGCGGAGCATAGGCTGCGGAGCGGAATTTGGTGTCCGCAGCATGCTCTGTCTGTTGCGGAGCAGTGGCGGACTGGTTGCGGACTCATGGCGGAATTTCTCCATTGACTTCAATGGAGAGTCAAAATTCCGCAATGAAGTCCGCAGATCTTATGTGTGCTGCGGAGCGTATTGTTTTTACTACCATGACATTTCTTCATTCTGGCTGGACCTATGTATTTCTAGGTCTACAGCCAGACTGAGGAAGTCAATGGGGCTCCCGTAATGACGGGAGCGTTGCTAGGAGACGTCTGTAAATAGTCACTGTCCAGGGTGCTGAAAGAGTTACGCGATCGGCAGTAACTGTTTCTGCACCCGGGACAGTGACTACCGATCTCAATATACATGTATCTGTAAAAAAACATATAAGTTCATACTTACCGAGAACTCCCTGCGTCTGTCTCCAGTCCGGCCTCCCAGGATGACGTTTCAGTGTAAGTGACGGCTGCAGCCAATCACAGGCCAAGCACAGGCTGCAGCGGTCACATGGACTGGAGCGTCATCCAGGGAGGTCGGGCCGGATGCCGAAAGAGGGACGCGTCACCAAGACAACGGCCGGTAAGTATGAATTTCTTTGACTTTCACTAGGGAAAGTGCTGTCCCTTCTCTCTATCCTGCACTGAATAGGGAGAAGAGAAGCACTTTTCCTGCAGTCCGCAGCGGCCAGTCCGCATCAATTTTCTGCACATTTTGTGCAGATCCGCTGCAGAATCTGCAACGCAGATTCTGTGCGGCATTGATGCGGACAGTTGCGGAGGAAATCCGCCATGTGTGGTCATGCCCTTACACTCCCGCTGTAACTCTGTACTGTTTTACCCTTTGGTGGGGAATTATACTATTTGTGTTTATTAAAACTATCGAGATGCTCCTCCCCTTTAATATCCCCCATGCTGTACAGTGCTGATCTTGGTAAAAAAAAAAAAAAGAAAAACTTGAGCTTTTAAAGGTGGATGGATTTTCAACTATTGCCACAGTGTCATCTTCGATCACCCTACGACTTAGGCTGGGTTCACACGAGCACATTAACGTCCGTAATGGACGGACGTATTTCGGCCGGAAGTCCCGGAACGAACTCGGTGCAGGGAGCCGGGCTCCTAGCATCATAGTTATGTACGATGCTAGGAGTCCCTGCCTCGCTGCAGGACAACTGTCCCGTACTGTAATCATGTTTTCAGTACGGGACAGTAGTTCCACGGAGAGGCAGGGACTCCTAGCGTCGTACATAACTATGATGCTAGGAGCCCGGCTCCCTGCACTGTGTTCAGTCCGGGACTTCCGGCCGAAATACGTCTGTCCATTACGTACGTTAATGTGCTCATGTGAACCCAGCCTTATGTTGCTGCATAATATTTTTGTGTTTTCATAATTTCTCCAGTTTTCTCTGTTGTTGCTTCTCCTCTTCCTCTTCTCTACTCATCTCTTCCTCAGTAATTGTCTCCTCCATTGAACTGGATCTGGTCTATGATATCTTCATCATTGGTGTGATTTTTCTCCATCTACCTTGTTCCTCGTTGTCTTCTTCCTCCAAATTTGTCTCCAATAAGTCGAGTCTTCTCAGATGGAGCTTCAGTTTCCGTATCTATTCCTTAGAATGAAAGGTTCATCAAGGATGTCTTACATGAGACTCTCAAAAATGTCCACTAACATAAAGTCTTGGGGTAATGAACGCCCTCATGTTGGGTGCTGTGCCCCGGTCTGTGGTAGGATGTGCTGGGTAAGAGGATCTCTGACCATGTATAGGTCAGGGCTCTGTGGTCCCTTCATTTCCAAGTGGAATTCTTGATCTGATTTCCCAATCTCAGAACCGCACTTGGTCCACTGTACAAGATTTCAATGGTCTCATCCAGTTATTGTATAATGAAACGCTCTCTGACTTTCTAATAGACCATGTGGGCAGCACGCGGGGGGCTCTGCGGGTAGCATGTGGTGTGTCCAGCGGGCAGCATGTGGTGGGCTCGGCGGGCAGCACGTGGTGGGATCAGCGGGCAGCACATGGTGGGCTCAGCGGGCAGCATGTGGTGTGTTCAGCGGGCAGCATGTGGTGGGCTCAGCGGGCAGCACGTGGTGGGATCAGCGGGCAGCACATGGTGGGCTCAGCGGGCAGCATGTGGTGTGTTCAGCGGGCAGCATGTGGTGGGCTCAGCGGGCAGCACGTGGTGGGATCAGCGGGCAGCACATGGTGGGCTCAGCGGGCAGCATGTGGTGTGTTCAGCGGGCAGCATGTGGTGGGCTCAGCGGGCAGCACGTGGTGGGATCAGCGGGCAGCACGTGGTGGGCTCAGCAGGCAGCATGTGGTGTGTTCAGCGGGCAGCACGTGGTGGGCTCAGCGGGCAGCACATGGTGTGTTCAGCGGGCAGCATGTGGTGGGCTCAGCGGGCAGCATGTGGTGGGCTCAGCGGGCAGCACGTGGTGGGCTCAGCGGGCAGCATGTGGTGTGTTCAGCGGGCAGCACGTGGTGGGCTCAGCGGGCAGCATGTGGTGTGTTCAGCGGGCAGCATGTGGTGTGTTCAGCGGGCAGCATGTGGTGTGTTCAGAGGGCAGCATGTGGTGTGTTCAGCGGGCAGAATGTGGTGGGATCAGAGGGCAGCATGTGGTGGGCTCAGCGGGCAGCATGTGGTGTGTTCAGCGGGCAGCATGTGGTGGGA
The DNA here is from genome assembly GCF_050947455.1 of Rhinoderma darwinii. Taxonomy (NCBI): domain Eukaryota; kingdom Metazoa; phylum Chordata; class Amphibia; order Anura; family Rhinodermatidae; genus Rhinoderma; species Rhinoderma darwinii. Next base: position 344,233,491 of record NC_134691.1, on the reverse strand, counting down.
TCAGAGGGCAGCATGTGGTGGGCTCAGCGGGCAGCACGTGGTGTGTTCAGCGGGCAGCATGTGGTGGGCTCAGGAGGCAGCATGTGGTGGGCTCAGCGGGCCACACGTGGTGGGCTCACGTGTGGAATATGATGGCGCAATGAGGGTAAGTTCACACAGGGCAGATGCACTGCGTAAAAGTATCTGCCTTGGTCCCCGCAAGGAATTCTGGCCGATAAACGACACCAAATTGTGGTAGAGTTTTTTGGCCGGGATGTCCGCTGCGGAATACTGACATAGAAAAAAAAATCTAAACTTACCTGTGGCCATAGCCATGGCGACGTGTCCCTCCGACGTCCTGCAGCCCGGCCTCCTGGGATGACGTTTCAATTCATGTGACCGCTGCAGTTCTGGGTAAGTATAAATTTGCAATTTTTGCGGCGGAATCGCAGCTTTTGCAAAAAACATCTGCTATATTTTGCGGGTTTTAAGCCCCACCCCCTACATTGAATTCAATGGTGAAAACCTGCAGAAGAAAAACGGCGATTCCGCAGCATGAATTGACACAATTGAAAAACCGCCCGCAGGTCAATTTATGAACGTTTTTTCGGTGGAATTTTTACGCAGCGTGTGGATGAGATTTGCGGCACTCTGCTGCTCCTGTATTATGCCGTGGACTTTCCTGCAATGAAATCCGTTGCAGAAAATCCGCAGTATTTACGCTACGTGTGAACCCGGCCTAAAAGCAACAGGAAATAAATAATGACACGTTTGGGAGATCTCATAAATATTGGTGGAGCAGTGACTTGTTTATAGGGGCTTAGCTGGAGAGCCGTCTGGTGGGGTATTTCACCCAGGAGCAGAATGGCAGGACGGTGACAACAAGCCAGGGCATTTAGATACTGGGCTAGGGTAGCAAATTTAAAGGGTAGTCCAGGCTTAGAAAAACAAGGTTGTTTTTTTCAAAAAACAGTGCCACATCTGTCCACAGGTTGTGGGTGGTATTGCAGCGCAGTCCTATTCAATTCAATGGAGCTGAGCTGCAATACCAGACACAACCCATGGACAGGGGTGGCGCTGTTTTTGGAAGAAAGCAGACAAAATCTTGTACAACCCCTTTAACACTTGCCACAGTCAAAATAAAGGCCTAATACTTAAAAGCTGAGGGTTTGTTACAATTGTATCCAGTTTAGATTCCCCTCCTTGAGTTTAACACATTAACAGATTGTTTGTTACAATGTATCAGTGCAGGTAAAATGTATCAAACTGGAGTTCAGGCTGTTTACCTTACAGAGGATTGTCTAGACTGGATACAATTGTAACAAACCCTCAGCCGTGAGAAGTATTATGTCAAGGATTCAGCTTTATTTAGAAAAGACTGGACTGACCCTGTATGTTTTACATGGGAGATCTCCCTAGAGGAGACCGCCAGACTCCATCCCTGCTCCGCTACATACAGGAGACCTCTCTAGGATTCCTCAGCTGGGTGGTTGATCCGGGTTTTCTCATGGTTTCCCAGCTTTATGCACTTGCTGATCCATAGCGCCAAACAGTCCATAGGATTATCCCACTAAACAGACCTATAAGGAGGTGGAGCGTATGCAAATATGCCCTAAAGTGGGCGTTTCTGGAAGGTTTTGTAGGCGTTGCTGAGTGGATCGGGGGTGGGACGTAATAGTAAATATTGGGAGGTTTGTCTGATCTGTTTAGTCGCTGTTCTCCACAAGACACAACATTTTTATTCCTTGTTCCTTTCAGAATGTCCGTGTGAAGAGGGCCGGAAAAAAGAAGTGTAAGGGCAGATCATGCAGGATATTAAGCACAGGAAGAGGCAGCGCCATCGCTGGAATATAATCAAGGCGTGCTGGTCTGAGGAGATGTAGCAGAGCTCATGTCATGCACGTCACTCTGCTACAGTCATGAAAATCATGGTTAAATAATAACCAGGGCTGAAATAAAATGTTGAGAGTCAAATGTTACATTGAAGTTGGGTTATCTCTGGGGGAACACAATGATGACTATGATTGATGATGATGAGATATTGTATGATGAGGATGATGTATGATGATTATGTATGATGATGTGTGATGTATGATGAGGATAATTCATTATGTTGTATGATGAGGATGATGATGTATGATGATGTATGATGATGATGTATGATGATGTATGATGAGGATGATATATGATGATTATGTATGATGGTGTGTGATGATGTATGCTGAGGATAATTCATTATGTTGTATGATGAGGATGATGATGTATGATGATGATGTATGATGATGATGTATGATGATGATGTATGATGATGTATGATGATGATGTATGATGATTGTGTATGCTGATTATGTATGATGATATTGTATGATGATGATGTATGATGAGGATGATTCATTATGTTGTATGATGAGGATGATGCTGTATGAAGCTGTATGATGATGTATGATGATGATGTATGATGATGATGATGTATGATGATGATGTATGATGGTGTGTGATGATGTATGATGAGGATAATTCATTATGTTGTATGATGAGGATGATGATGTATGATGATGTATGATGATGATGTATGATGATGTATGATGAGGATGATATATGATGATTATGTATGATGATGTGTGATGATGTATGCTGAGGATAATTCATTATGTTGTATGATGAGGATGATGATGTATGATGATGATGTATGATGATGATGTATGATGATGATGTATGATGATGTATGATGATGATGTATGATGATTGTGTATGCTGATTATGTATGATGATATTGTATGATGATGATGTATGATGAGGATGATTCATTATGTTGTATGATGAGGATGATGCTGTATGAAGCTGTATGATGATGTATGATGATGATGTATGATGATGATGATGTATGATGATGATGTATGATGATGATGTATGATGGTGTGTGATGATGTATGATGAGGATAATTCATTATGTTGTATGATGAGGATGATGATGTATGATGATGTATGATGATGATGTATGCTGATTATGTATGATGATATTGTATGATGATGATGTATGATGAGGATGATTCATTATGTTGTATGATGAGGATGATGCTGTATGATGATGTATGATGATGATGTATGATGATGATGTATGATGATGATGTATGATGATGATGTATGATGATGGTGTATGATGATGATGATGTATGATGATATTGTATGATGATGATTATGGTGATGATGTATGATGATGAGGATGATGGTGATGATGGTGATGGTGATGGTCATGATAGATAAATATTAATAACAATTATCATTTAATATTATTCTCATACAACACTCATTGTGTCCTGTAATAACACAGCATTACTAAACATTAACACGACTTCTCTCAGATTATCAGAAGGTGCGCGGTCCCATAATGATCCCTCCGTCCTGCTCTCACTTGCAGCTCCTCCTCCCCTCCCTACACAGACACAGAATCGGGAAGTGAAACTTTCCATCCTGCTCCCAGAGACGTCAAATAGAGAGCAGCGCGACGCGGCAAAAATGGGAGTCACCTATTTGTTTTGTTTTTTAAAGGTGTGTCTATATATATTTATACCCCTGTAATAATATCAAAACCCAGATCCCTATATTGCTGGACACCCCCCCCCCCCCCCACCATTAATTTTCATCGCTGTAATCTCCCTTTTGGGTGTGCTCATGTCAAGTCTCATCGGTGTCATGACAGTCTCAATAGCTACATAAAGACACCTCATATTATATATATATATATAGCAGACAAAAAATGGCGACAGCACCCTGCGACACTAATGCCACCTAAACCACTAAATATAAATAAATATGCACTAAAGCTAAATCTACTTACAAATAGGGAGGTTCTTAGTGCACATTTTGATCAAAAAGTGTTAGCCCACCTGCCACGACAAGGCGACCTCTGTAAATGTATATATATCACAATAGATGGAAATCACAGGTGAAATGCTGTATATTTGCTAGCGCTGGACTGTACTGGTGAATATAGTGCTGGACTGTACTGGTGAATATAATGCTGGACTGTACTGGTGCTGACTATAGTGCTGGACTGTACTGGTGACTATAGTGCTGGACTGTACTGGTGCTGACTATAGTGCTGGACTGTACTGGTGACTATAGTGCTGGACTGTACTGGTGACTATAGTGCTGGACTGTACTGGTGCTGACTATAGTGCTGGACTGTACTGGTGACTATAGTGCTGGACTGTACTGGTGCTGACTATAGTGCTGGACTGTACTGGTGACTATAGTGCTGGACTGTACTGGTGAATATAGTGCTGGCCTGTACTGGTGAATATAGCGCTGGACTGTACTGGTGACTATAGCGCTGGTCTGTACTGGTGCTGACTATAGTGCTGGACTGTACTGGTGACTATAGTGCTGGACTGTACTGGTGAATATAGTGCTGGCCTGTACTGGTGAATATAGCGCTGGACTGTACTGGTGACTATAGCGCTGGACTGTACTGGTGACTATAGTGCTGGACTGTACTGGTGACTATAGTGCTGGACTGTACTGGTGAATATAGTGCTGGACTGTACTGGTGACTATAGTGCTGGACTGTACTGGTGAATATAGTGCTGGACTGTACTGGTGACTATAGTGCTGGACTGTACTGGTGACTATAGTGCTGGACTGTACTGGTGACTATAGTGCTGGACTGTACTGGTGAATATAGTGCTGGACTGTACTGGTGACTATAGTGCTGGACTGTACTGGTGACTATAGCGCTGGACTGTACTGGTAACTATAATGCTGGACTGTACTGGTGACTATAGTGCTGGACTGTACTGGTGACTATAGCCCTGGACTGTACTGGTGACTATAGCGCTGGACTGTACTGGTGACTATAGCGCTGGACTGTACTGGTGACTATAGTGCTGGACTGTACTGGTGACTATAGCGCTGGACTGTACTGGTGACTATAATGCTGGACTGTACTGGTGACTATAGTGCTGGACTGTACTGGTGACTATAATGCTGGACTGTACTGGTGACTATAATGCTGGACTGTACTGGTGAATATAGTGCTGGACTGTACTGGTGACTATAGTGCTGGACTGTACTGGTGACTATAGTGCTGGACTGTACAGGTGACTATAGCGCTGGACTGTACTGGTGAATATAATGCTGGACTGTACTGGTGAATATAGTGCTGGACTGTACAGGTGACTATAGCGCTGGACTGTACTGGTGAATATAATGCTGGACTGTACTGGTGAATATAGTGTTGGACTGTACTGGTGAATATAATGCTGGACTGTACTGGTGAATATAGTGCTGGACTGTACTGGTGACTATAGCGCTGGACTGTACTGGTAACTATAATGCTGGACTGTACTGGTGACTATAGTGCTGGACTGTACTGGTGACTATAATGCTGGACTGTACTGGTGAATATAGTGCTGAACTGTACTGGTGACTATAGTGCTGGACTGTACTGGTGACTATAATGCTGGACTGTACTGGTGACTATAGTGCTGGACTGTATTGGTGACTATAGCGCTGGACTGTACTGGTGACTATAGTGCTGGACTGTACTGGTGACTATAGTGCTGGACTGTACTGGTGAATATAGTGCTGGACTGTACTGGTGACTATAGTGCTGGACTGTACAGGTGACTATAGTGCTGGACTGTACTGGTGACTATAATGCTGGACTGTACTGGTGACTATAGTTACATAGTTAGTACGGCTGAAAAAAGACACATGTCCATCAAGTTCAACCAAGGGAAGGGAAAAGGGAAGGAAAAATTTCTACACATAGGAGCTAATATTTTTTTGTTCTAGGAAATTATCTAACCCTTTTTTAAAGCCATCTCGTGTCCCTGCTGTGACGGCTCCTGCGGTGTCTCCTGTCCCTGCTGTGACGGCTCCTGCGGTAGGCTATTCCATAAATTCACCGTTCTCACTGTAAAGAAGCCTTGTCGCCTCTGCAGCTTGAACCTTTTTTTTTTCTCCAGACGGAGGGAGTGCCCCCTTGTTTTTTGAGGGGGTTTTACAAGGAACAGGATATCACCATATTTTTTGTATGTGCCATTAATATATTTATATAAGTTAATCATGTCCCCCCTTAGTCGTCTTTTTTCAAGGCTAAATAGGTTTAATTCTTTCAATCTTTCCTCATAACTTAAATTCTCCATGCCCCTTATTAGCTTCGTTGCTCTTCTTTGTATTTTTTCCAACTCCAGGGCATCCTTTCTATGAACTGGAGCCCAGAACTGAACTGCATATTCTAGATGAGGCCTCACTAATGCTTTGTAAAGTGGCATTATTACATCCCTGTCCCGCGAGTCCATGCCTCTTTTAATACACGACAATATCTTGCTAGCCTTTGAAGCAGCTGACTGACACTGCATGCTGTTATTGAGTTTATGATTTACAAGTACACCCAGATCCTTCTCAACAAGTGAATCCGCCAGTGTAGCGCCCCCTAGGACATATGATGCATGCAGGTTGTTGGTACCCAGATGCATAACTTTACATTTATCTACATTAAACTTCATCTGTCAAGTGGACGCCCAAACACTTAGTTTGTTTAAATCTGCCTGTAATTCATGAACATCTTCCATAGTCTGAACTATATTACATAGCTTGGTGTCATCTGCAAAAATAGAAATAGTGCTATTAATCCCTTCCTCTATATCATTAATAAATAAGTTGAATAATAGGCGTCCCAGCACTGAACCCTGGGGTACACCACTTATAACCGGGGACCATTCAGAGAAGGAATCATTGACCACAACCCTCTGGATACGGTCCTTGAGCCAATTCTCAATCCAATTACAAACTATATTTTCTAAACCTATAGTCCTTAATTTACCCATTAGGCGTCTATGGGGGACAGTGTCAAATGCCTTTGCAAAGTCCAAAAACACTAAATCCACAGCGGCCCCTCTGTCTAGACTTCTGCTCACCTCTTCATAAAAACACTATATCCACAGCGGCCCCTCTGTCTAGACTTCTGCTCACCTCTTCATAAAAACAGATTAGGTTAGTTTGACAACTTCTGTCCTTAGTAAAACCGTGCTGGCTGTCACTTATAATGCTATTTATTGTCACATAATCCTGTATATAGTCCCTTAATAGCCCCTCAAACATTTTCCCCACGATGGATGTTAAGCTTACTGGTCTATAATTACCCGGGGAAGACCTAGAGCCCTTTTTGAAAATAGGCACCACATTTGCCCTGCGCCAGTCCCTTGGCACAGACCAGTCACTAGAGATTCTCTGAATATTATGAAAAGGGGGACAGAAATAACTGAACTAAGCTCTTTAAGAACTCTAGGGTGTAACCCATCTGGTCCCGGAGCCTTGTGCACATTTATTTTATTTAATTTAGCTTGGACCATCTCTACATTCATCCAATTCAGTATATCAACTGATATATTAACAGCACTGGCACCGGCTACATCAGCTGCTCCTTCTTCAGTTGTATATACAGAGCTAAAGAACCCATTTAGTAACTCTGCCTTCTCTTGATCCCCTGTGATCAACTCCCCATTACCATTATCTAGGGGTCCTACATGTTCAGACCTTGGCTTTTTTGCATTTATATGCTTGAAGAATTTTTTAGGATTTGTTTTACTATCCTTGGCCACCTGCCTTTCATTTTGTATTTTTGCTAATTTTATTACATTTTTACAGATTTTATTAAGCTCTTTATATTTTACAAAGGCTACAGCTGTACCCTCAGATTTGTATTTTTTAAATGCCCTTTTTTGTCATGTATTGCCCCTTTCACAGAATGTGTAAGCCATGTGGGGTTTAATTTGAGTCGTTTATATTTGTTACCTGTAGGAATAAATTTTGCACTATAATAACTCAAAGTAGATTTGAAAATCTCCCATTTATCATTTGTTCCATTATTTGACATTAGTTCTTCCCAGTCTATATCCTGAATTGCCGCCTCATCCTGGGGAAATTGGCTTTCTTAAAATTAAATGTTTTTGCCCTCCCAGCCTGCGTTTGTTTTTTACAGTATAGGTAAAATGTAACTATATTGTGATCACTGTTACCGAGGTTTTCACGAACATTGACATTCCCAACAAGATCTGCATTATTAGAAATGACCAGATCCAACAGAGCTTCACCTCTAGTCGGGTCTTCCACAAACTGGCCCATAAAATTTTCCTGCAACAGGTTGAGGAAATGTCTCCCCTTTGCAGTTGAAGCCGAACCATGACACCAATTAATATCCCGGAAATTAAAATCTCCCATTATCACTACAGTACCCGCCTGTGCAGCCCGCTCCATCTGTTTATATAGCTGACCCTCCATCTCCTCAGTTATATTGGGGGGGTCTATAGATTACACCAAAAGTAATTTTTTCAGTGTTTACCTCCCTTTCTAGTTCCACCCACAAGGTTTCAACCTCCTCACAGTCTTCACCCACTATTGTCTCTTTCACACTCGCCTTCATATCACTTCTCACATACAGACATACACCACCTTCATATCACTTCTCACATACAGACATACACCACTGCCTTCATATCGCTTCTCACATACAGACATACACCACCACCTTTCCTATTTGTCCTGTCTTTACGAAAAAGTGTAAAACCCTGTAGATTTACAGCCCAGTCATGTGAAGAGTCCAGCCATGTTTCAGCAACACCAACTATATCTATATTTTCTTCCAGAATCAAGGCCTCCAGCTCCCCCATTTTGCTTGCTAGACTTCTGGCATTTGTGAACATACACTTTAACTTGCCTGTCAGTTTTTCACTTTTATTATCAGAAATGTGATTTGACATTAATCGGTCCTTTTTATTTACACTGCTGTTTTGTAACGAAAGGATCTCCTTATCCTGTTGTCCAGTCCTCTCCCCACATTCTGTTTCTCCCCCCACCAATATAGTCTGACCCCTCTCTAACCTGGCTACCCCTTTTTTTTCTACATTGACCTCCCTCCTCAGCCCTAGTTTAAATACTCCGCCACCCCAGCTAGAATTCTCTCCCCCAGCACAGCGGACCCCCTTCCATTTAGGTGCAAATCATCTGCAGAATACAGTTTGTACCCCAATGAAAAGTCAGCCCAGTGCTCTAGGAACCCAAATCCTTCTCCTCTACACCAAGACTTCAGCCATGCATTTAACTCCCTAAGCTCCCGCTGTCTTTCCTGTGATGCGCATGGCACAGGCAGTATTCCTGAGAATACAACCTTGGAGGTCCTTCCCTTCAGTGCTGGACTGTACTGGTGAATATAGTGCTGGACTGTACTGGTGACTATAGTGCTGGACTGTACTGGTGAATATAGCGCTGGTCTGTACTGGTGACTATAGTGCTGGACTGTACTGGTGACTATAGTGCTGGACTGTACTGGTGACTATAGTGCTGGACTGTACTGGTGACTATAGTGCTGGACTGTACTGGTGACTATAGTGCTGGACTGTACTGGTGACTATAGTGCTGGACTGTACTGGTGACTATAGCGCTGGACTGTACTGGTGACTATAGCGCTGGACTGTACTGGTGACTATAGCGCTGGACTGTACTGGTGACTATAGCGCTGGACTGTACTGGTGAATACAGTGCTGGACTGTACTGGTGACTATAGTGCTGAACTGTACTGGTGACTATAGCGCTGGACTGTACTGGTGAATATAGCGCTGGACTGTACTGGTGACTATAGCGCTGGACTGTACTGGTGACTATAGCGCTGGACTGTACTGGTGACTATAGCGCTGGACTGTACTGGTGACTATAGCGCTGGACTGTACTGGTGACTATAGTGCTGGACTGTACTGGTGAATATAATGCTGGACTGTACTGGTGACTATAGCACTGGACTGTACTGGTGTCTATAATGCTGGACTGTACTGGTGACTGTAGTGCTGGACTGTACTGGTGACTATAGCGCTGGACTGGAGTTACATTATAACATTCTGCAGCCTGCAGCCACCACTAGGGGGAGCTCACTACATACAGATATATACAGCTCCTATATAGTTACATGATAACATTCTGCAGCCTGCAGTTACCACTAGGAGGAGCTCACTACATACAGATATATACAGCTCCTATAGAGTTACATGATAATATTTTAATTCCTGCAGCCACCACTAGAGGGAACTCACTACGTACAGATATATAAAGCTCCAGTAGAGTTACATAATACTATGAGTCAACTGGTAAACCACTATAGACCCTTAGAAATACTGATAATAACACTTTGACCACCTTAGGTTAAAATGTGTGATGTAGTACATGTAGGAAGATGGCAAAGTGAGTCTAATCAGGAAATGTTGTTGTCTCTGTGGGCATCAAAGCGCATGTAAAACCAACTTTAAAAAACAATTTGGCCCTGATTGTGAGACTTCCAAGTTATTGCTGCTGACTAATTATTATGTTTCTATGTTTACTGGGATGAATGCCTCTCCTGTAATTTTCTCACACCCAACTATTATTCACTTCACAGTGCAGGGATTTCCTAACTCAATGAATTCTGCAATACAAGATTGCTTCCTTCTTTGCTTCCTTCTTTCTACACAAAAAATACTCACAATGCTTGAAAACAACAATTAGGTGAAATAATAAAATTAATTTACATTAAAAAGTTGAGTCACTGTGTACATACATTACATTACTTATCCTGTATCTATTCTGAGTTACATCCTGTATTATACTCCAGAGCTGCACTCACTATTCTGCTGGTGGAGTCACTGTGTACATACATGACATTACTTATCCTGTACTGATCCTGAGTTACATCCTGTATTATACCCAAGAACTGCACTCACTATTCTGCTGGTGGAGTCACTGTGTACATACATTACATTACTTATCCTGTACTGATCCTGAGTTACAGCCTGTATTATACTCCAGAGCTGTACTCACTATTCTGCTGGTGGAGTCACTGTGTACATACATTACATTACTTATCCTGTACTGATCCTGAGTTATATCCTGTATTATACTCCAGAGCTGCACTCACTATTCTGCTGGTGGAGTCACTGTGTACATACATTACATTACTTATCCTGTACTGATCCTGAGTTATATCCTGTATTATACTCCAGAGCTGCGCTCACTATTCTGCTGGTGGAGTCACTGTGTACATACATTACATTACTTATCCTGTACTGATCCTGAGTTATATCCTGTATTATACTCCAGAGCTGCGCTCACTATTCTGCTGGTGGAGTCACTGTGTACATACATTACTTATCCTGTACTGATCCTGAGTTACATCCTGTATTATACTCCAGAGCTGCACTCACTATTCTGCTGGTGGAGTCACTGTGTACATACATTACATTACTTATCCTGTACTGATCCTGAGTTCTATCCTGTATTATACTCCAGAGCTGCACTCACTATTCTGCTGGTGGAGTCACTGTGTACATACATTACTTATCCTGTACTGATCCTGAGTTATATCCTGTATTATACTGCAGAACTGCACTCACTATTCTGCTGGTGGAGTCACTGTGTACATACATTACATTACTAATCCTGTATTGATCCTGAGTTACATCCTGTATTATACTCCAGAGCTGCACTCACTATTCTGCTGGTGGAGTCACTGTGTACATACATTACATTACTTATCCTGTACTGATCCTGAGTTATATCCTGTATTATACGCCAGAGCTGCACTCACTATTCTGCTGGTGGAGTCACTGTGTATGTACATTACATTACTTATCCTGTACTGATCCTGAGTTATATCCTGTATTATACTCCAGAGCTGCACTCACTATTCTGCTGGTGCAGTCACTGTGTACATACATTACATTACTTATCCTGTACTGATCCTGAGTTACATCCTGTATTATACTCCAGAGCTGCACTCACTATTCTGCTGGTGGAGTCACTGTGTACATACATTACATTATTTTTGCCATGAGTAAGAGCACAGCTCGTGCTTGAAACGCGTAGGCCAGGGCAAACCGCCTACTATTCACACACGTCTCGGGACTGCGTCTCCCTTCAATTTTATTTCAATACCCCAATAAAGGTGGGAATACTGCTTCCTTTTTAAATCCAAAGTACGACTCAGCGCTGGATCATTTCTTCTTTTCTTCTACATACATTACATTACTTATCCTGTACTGATCCTGAGTTACATCCTGTATTATACTCCAGAGCTGCACTCACTATTCTGCTGGTGGAGACACTGTGTACATACATTACATTACTTATCCTGTACTGATCCTGAGTTACATCCTGTATTTTACTCCAGAGCTGCACTCACTATTCTGTTGGTGGAGTCACTGTGTACATACATTACATTACTAATCCTGTACTGATCCGGAGTTACATCCTGTATTATACGCCAGAGCTGCACTCACTATTCTGCTGGTGGAGTCACTGTGTACATACATTACATTACTTATCCTGTACTGACCCTGAGTTACATCCTGCATTATACTCCAGAGCTGCACTCACTATTCTGTTGGTGGAGTCACTGTGTACATACATTACATTACTAATCCTGTACTGATCCGGAGTTACATCCTGTATTATACTCCAGAGCTGCACTCACTATTCTGCTGGTGGAGTCACTGTGTACATACATTACATTACTTATCCTGCACTGATCCTGAGTTACATCCTGTATTATACTCCAGAGCTGCACTCACTATTCTGCTGGTGGAGTCACTGTGTACATACATTACATTACTTATCCTGCACTGATCCTGAGTTACATCCTGTATTATACTCCAGAGCTGCACTCACTATTCTTCTGGTGTAGTCACTGTGTACATACATTACATTACTAATCCTGTATTGATCCTGAGTTATATCCTGTATTATACTCCAGAGCTGAGCTCACTTTTCTGCTAGTTGTTACTGTACACAACATTATAAGGTTTATACTCGGAGCTTTAGGTTAGGACACGTAGTAATAATCCCATACAGTGGGAAGAGAACAGTCAGTTTTTTAAGGGCCCGCCACACCACATGGTTTCAAGCTTCCACAATCTTTTTTTTCCAATCCGTTTGGCGTTTGTAGTGAATACTCTTGGTCGCCGTTGCTTCTGACTACGGGTCACTGCGTGGGTCACATTTGTTTATGTCATACAGTTAGTATCCGCAGCCTGGTAATAGGTAGAGGAACCACCACAATCAATTCTCTTCAGCACTAAACTGAGAATATCGGGAACAGAAAACAACACACGGCATGGAACAACATTTAGAAAGTTTCCCCTTGGGATTTTAATATAAAACTTTGTAGATAAAACTTGATTTCATTTCACAGTTTTTATTTTACTTTCCGCTGCTTCCAGATCACACGAGGTCCAAATATAGAAAATACGCAAACAAGCAATATACTGATGTAATTGTGCAATAAAACGAATATCAAGTCCGATGTTCAGTCCGTCGGGTGTCAACGTATGTGAAAGTTAAATATATTTGATTTTCCTTTGTGACAAACTTTAAATCACATCCGTCCCCCTCCAATTGTTTTCCGAGCGACCTTTCCCCATTATTTTAAGTCAATCAGTATTATTTTTTTATGTTTTGCGTAGAAATAGGAGCGGACACTTTGTGACATCAGTCTCTTCCGGATATTATTTTCATGCTCGTTCTTTACTTTGTGCCGATTCTCCCGACATATTGATGTCCACAGTCACATTGTAATAAATATTCCACATTTGTAGAGTCACAATTTATCCCTCGTTTCTTCTCGTACCGGACTCGGGGATTGTTATTGGAGTAGAACATAATCCCGTGTTTTTGGTTTTCCACACCGCACCGCGTTTCTATGGATAAAGCCTTCCGGGGAGATTCTTCACCCACTGATATTCTCCCAGATGACTCCTAACCTGGTGATCTGTGATCCTACCAGCCGGTCGATAAACCATTCTTGTCTTATCCGCTAGTATCAGCCCAACGTCTCGTCACATTGCAGGACGTTCCAGTTACGTTCTGTTATTCTTCTCGATGTCTCGCTGTCCCCAGAAAGATTTGTGATAAGGCGTTATCATCTCCCCCTCCCCGACCCCCATCCTCCATTTTTATTTTATCAGCATTTCTCTGTCTATTTTACTAAATGTTCCACTGATCACTTGGGATCTGGAAAGGTGTTCGTTTTTACCTTGTCCCATGACTGGTCAATAAACTCCTATTAAATGATCAGGGCTCCTATTTTACGATATTAGAAGTAGATCACAATCTCTCGTTATGTAAGATTTAGAAATTCCTGCGTGCGATCTCACACTTTCACATTAATATTCCTGTAATTTGTGAATATTTACTGTAACTCTACTTGATGACACAATCCTATAATTACCCATCGGGGCGTGGACAGAGGCTGCAGCAACATATAAGTGCACGGTGACAGGACTCTACATCATCCCTGCAGATCGAGGATCGAGGATTGACATTTGCAGCTGCGGAGCCATGAAGAGTCTGGGTCTTATTCTCCTGATTGTCGCATCAGTTATTATCTCATCAGTGGAGGGTCAATATAATTACCGCGCCACGTGCTGCCAGAGTCGCTCGTGTAAGGGATGTGAGTGCCGTAGAGGGTATAAGGTGAGTCTTCTGCATGAGCAGCGGCTTGTAATATGGACATACAGTAAATTCAAGGGCAGTATAAGGATCTTATTATTATTTTCTACTAATGCTCACCCCTAATTCTAATCCCAACCAATAAACCTCATTCTAAACGCAAACCCTATTTATCCTGTATTATACTCCAGAGCAGCACTCACTATTCTGCTGGTGGAGTCACTGTGTACATACATTACATTACTTATCCTGTACTGATCCTGAGTTACATCCCGTATTATACTCCAGAGCTGCACTCACTATTCTGCTGGTGGAGTCACTGTGTACATACATTACATTACTTATCCTGTACTGATCCTGAGTTACATCCCGTATTATACTCCAGAGCTGCACTCACTATTCTGCTGGTGGAGTCACTGTGTACATACATTACATTACTTATCCTGTACTGATCCTGAGTTATATCCTGTATTATACTCCAGAGCAGCACTCACTATTCTGCTGGTGGAGTCACTGTGTACATACATTACATTACTTATCCTGTACTGATCCTGAGTTATATCCTGTATTATACTCCAGAGCTGCACTCACTATTCTGCTGGTGGTGTCACTGTGTACATACATTACATTACTTATCCTGTACTGATCCTGAGTTACATCCTGTATTATACTCCAGAGCTGCACTCACTGTTCTGCTGGTGGAGTTACTGTGTACATACATTACATTACTTATCCTGTACTGATCCTGAGTTACATCCTGTATTATACTCCAGAGCTGCACTCACTATTCTGCTGGTGGAGTCACTGTGTACATACATTACTTATCCTGCACTTATCCTGAGTTACATCCTGTATTATTCTCCAGAGCTGCACTCACTATTCTGCTGGTGGTGTCACTGTGTACATACATTACATTACTTATCCTGTACTGATCCTGAGTTACATCCTGTATTATACTCCAGAGCTGCACTCACTATTCTGCTGGTGGAGTCACTGTGTACATACATTACATTACTTATCCTGTACTGATCCTGAGTTATATCCTGTATTATACTCCAGAGCTGCACTCACTATTCTGCTGGTGGTGTCACTGTGTACATACATTACATTACTTATCCTGTACTGATCCTGAGTTACATCCTGTATTATACTCCAGAGCTGCACTCACTGTTCTGCTGGTGGAGTTACTGTGTACATACATTACTTATCCTGTACTGATCCTGAGTTACATCCTGTATTATACTCCAGAGCTGTACTCACTATTCTGCTGGTGGAGTCAGTGTGTACATACATTACATTACTTATCCTGTATCTATTCTGAGTTTTATCCTGTATTATACTCCAGACCTGTGCTCACTATTCTGCTGGTGGAGTCACTGTGTACATACATTACATTACTTATCCTATATTATACTCCAGAACTGCACTCACTATTCTGCTGGTGGAGTCACTGTGTACATACATTACATTACTTATCCTGTACTGATCCTGAGTTACATCCTGTATTATACTCCAGAGCTGCACTCACTATTCTGCTGGTCGAGTCACTGTGTACATACATTACTTATCCTGTACTGATCCTGAGTTACATCCTGTATTATACTCCAGAGCTGCACTCACTATTCTGCTGGTGGAGTCACTGTGTACATACATTACTTATCCTGTACTGATCCTGAGTTACATCCTGTATTATACTCCAGAGCTGTACTCACTATTCTGCTGGTGGAGTCACTGTGTACATACATTACTAATCCTGTCTGATCCTGAGTTACATCCTGTATTATACTCCAGAGCTGTACTCACTATTCTGCTGGTGGAGTCACTGTGTACATACATTACATTATTTATCCTGTACTGATCCTGAGTTACATCCTGTATTATACTCCAGAGCTGCACTCACTATTCTGCTGGTGGAGTCACTGTGTACATACATTACATTACTTATCCTGTACTGATCCCGAGTTATATCCTGTATTATACTCCAGAGCTGCACTCACTATTCTGCTGGTGGAGTCACTGTGTACATACATTACATTACTTATCCTGTACTGATCCTGAGTTACATCCTGTATTATACTCCAGAGCTGTACTCACTATTCTGCTGGTGGAGTCACTGTGTACATACATTACATTACTTATCCTGTACTGATCCTGAGTTACATCCTGTATTATACTCCAGAGCTGCACTCACTATTCTGCTGGTGGAGTCACTGTGTACATACATTACATTACTTATCCTGTACTGATCCTGAGTTACATCCTGTATTATACTCCAGAGCTGCACTCACTATTCTGCTGTTTGTTTCTAGAAACAGTCTGCAAACTTGTGGACATATAACACCTAACAGCTTAAATAATGCAAGGGAGCATTTTGTTTTTCCTAGATCAGATGACTGTACAATGTCTGATGTAAATAACCCTAGGAACAAGTTTGCTTTTAGTTTTCTTTGAATGACTAATTCTAAAGAGTTCTTTGCTATAGAATAATAAATCAGTGTAGAATAATGCTTGCTCCACTCTCGTAACCTCTAAGGTTGGATAATACCTTAAACTACTGGCTGTAACTAAAGTCTTTTCATACAGATGTAACAAATGTTATAACTGCAATAATAAATCTGGCCACAGGCTGTGCTGTGCATGAGAAACAGAGCACATAGCTATTACATTTAGGCACGTTTAGTACAATGCTCTATAGCGACACCTAGTGATAGAAATCTGGACATGTCCTTGGCCAAAGAACTCTCCCCCCAGTATGGACAGGCAGTGGGACTACAGTTAGTTGATAAGTAGTCAAACCCTGGAGTCCAAACTTCCGGGTAATACTCCATAATTGTCACTGAAAAGCTTTAACCCTTTCTATTGTAGGTCAGAGACCTTAGCAGCGCTGCACTCGCCTGACACAGGCATAAGCAAACTAATCCATCAGTGAGTGCGAGTGAAGAAGTGTGGCTGATCTTAGTGTTGTGGGATCATTCTAGTCTGTCTTTTACTCTTCTGTTCTGTGTATTCACTGTCCAATGTCGTATCGAGGAAAATATCACCATTCAGTCGCCCATAATGTCCAGTCATGATTGACTAAGTGTCTGGATAGATGTCTGGTGAGTGGTGGAGTGTCTGGATAGATGTCTGGTGAGTGGTGAAGTGTCTGGATAGATGTCTGGTGAGTGTGAAGTGTCTGGATAGATGTCTGGTGAGTGGTGGAGTGCCTGGATAGATGTCTGGTGAGTGGTGGAGTGTCTGTCTGGATGGATGTGTGTGGAGTGTCTGGATAGATGTCTGGTGAGTGTGAAGTGTCTGGATAGATGTCTGGTGAGTGGTGGAGTGTCTGGATAGATGTCTGGTGAGTGGTGGAGTGTCTGGATGGATGTCTGGTGAGTGGTGGAGTGTCTGGATGGATGTGTGTGGAGTGTCTGGATAGATGTCTGGTGAGTGTGAAGTGTCTGGATAGATGTCTGGTGAGTGGTGGAGTGTCTGGATAGATGTCTGGTGAGTGGTGGAGTGTCTGGATAGATGTCTAGTGAGTGGTGGAGTGTCTGGATAGATGTCTGGTGAGTGGTGGAGTGTCTGGATAGATGTCTGGTGAGTGGTAAAGTGTCTGGATAGATGTCTGGTGAGTGGTGGAGTGTCTGGATAGATGTCTGGTGAGTGGTGGAGTGTCTGGATAGATGTCTGGTGAGTGGTGGAGTGTCTGGATAGATGTCTAGTGAGTGGTGGAGTGTCTGGATAGATGTCTGGTGAGTGGTGGAGTGTCTGGATAGATGTCTGGTGAGTGGTGAAGTGTCTGGATAGATGTCTGGTGAGTGGTGGAGTGTCTGGAAAGATGTCTGGTGAGTGGTGGAGCGTCTGGATAGATGTCTAGTGAGTGGTGGAGTGTCTGGATAGATGTCTGGTGAGAGGTAGAGTGTCTGGATAGATGTCTAGTGAGTGGTGGAGTGTCTGGATAGATGTCTGGTGAGTGGTGAAGTGTCTAGATAGATGTCTGGTGAGTGTGGAGTGTCTGGATAGATGTATGGTGAGAGGTAGAGTGTCTGGATAGATGTCTGGTGACTGGTGGAGTGTCTGGATAGATGTCTGGTGAGAGGTAGAGTGTCTGGATAGATGTCTGGTGAGTGGTGGAGTGTCTGGATATAGATGTCTGGTAAGTGGTGGAGTGTCTGGATAGATGTCTGGTGAGTGGTGGAGTGTCTGGATAGATGTCTGGTGAGTGGTGGAGTGTCTGGATAGATGTCTGGTGAGTGGTGGAGTGTCTGGATATAGATGTCTGGTGAGTGGTGGAGTGTCTGGATAGATGTCTGGTGAGTGGTGGACTGTCTGGATAGATGTCTGGTGAGTGGTGGAGTGTCTGGATATAGATGTCTGGTGAGTGGTGGAGTGTCTGGATAGATGTCTGGTGAGTGGTGGACTGTCTGGATAGATGTCTGGTGAGTGGTGGAGTGTCTGGATAGATGTCTGGTGAGTGGTGGAGTGTCTGGATAGATGTCTGGTTAGACCAGAACACTAAATGTCCACACGGGGGGTGGGGGGTCTGGCACTTCTCGGCGTTACATCTTATAATTCCTTCATCTTTCTTTAGTTGACATGGGAGGATATAAAAGTTTTGAAGAAAAGCCTTGAAGATGGATCTTTCGATTTTATTACCAAAAAACTGGAGACTTCCAAAGACCCTGAGGAGGAGATCACCGGCAAAGCCAAAATAACAGAAGACGATGGAGGAGACACCGCTAATTCTAGCTTGTTTAAAATCCGACCAATCAACCAGTTCGCTGGCTTCGGCACCCTGGACTGTCTGCTGTGTAGGATCTCTCATTGTTAATCATTCTGGGACTTGCTCTGTCTTCATATCCAATCTCAGCAATCGTGTCTTACATTGTCCCTGATGCAGAGTCACGAAAATATGCAAATACCTTCTTTTTTTTGTTGTTTCTTTTTATATTCCTGGTTCCTTCTGTTGTTTATGTCCAGTTTTCATCGGATCCGGCCATCGCCATGGTCCTGTATCGGTGACTGCGCTGGCTCAGAGGCATCTGTACATTTTCCAATTACGCTGGCCCGCTTCTCTGGAGCGCGCGTTGTTTGCTCCGGCGCAGTAACTCCCGCTTCGCCCTCCTCTCTGCATTGCTAGTTGAATAGGACGGCACAGGAGCACGGCTATAAATATAATGGACGGGGCAGTGTAACATACTGACGTCTCTTCTGTGTCAGTATCCGGCAGAGTCGGCCCCCAGCGTGTCTGAATGCGGCTTGACTGGAGTAGAAGCATGGAGGCAGAATGGGAGGTAGTTAAGGTGTTAATATTAGGGGTTGTAGCGCAGATTTCAGGCAGCAGGTGGTGTGTATGGGCACTGCCAGGGCTGGGTTATATAAAGGGGAGCAGGGGAAGGGATTTACAGTTTCCACCCACCCGCCACTTTTTTATTTCATAGGGGGTTGAGGTTTTATTTTATCTTGGCGGCTTATTTAACACGAATCGTTCAGGGAGAAGAGGTCCATGGAGGTAGAAGATTACAGTCAGGTGCACAAAAAGGGTCGTACATCACAAATGTTGTGAAGGTGCAACCAGCGGATGGAGACCCCAGGAGCAGATTAACTACTATTGCGGTGCCCTCGGGTCAGGTTTGGACGGTGAAGGGTAAGAAGATTTACCCCACATAGTAAAGTGGAGATGTGGATGGAGACGGCCTTCAAGGATCTGCTCCCCATAATTAGACGGGCCGGGGATATGGAGAGAGAAGAGGGACAATGTTCTGATGTTATTATGTTATTTGTTTGCACGTTTCTATGGAGATTATTGGGAAATAAATGCGGCTGTTGGGGCTTTTCACCAAAACAGGAGTCAGAGTTTTATTTATTTGGGCAGGGTGGTGGTCAGGGGTCAGCCGAGTTATGGAGGGTTGCGGGCAGTCATGGCGAGACGGACGGACTACTTCATAATGGTGGGAGATGACCCTGAGATGACTGGTCTGTGCGGGCTCACAATGCCGCCGATACTGGTCCCGTTACGTTCGCTTACAATGTATCAATCACAAACAACACATTTCACTTCATCCTTTTATCTTCTTATAATTTATACAAAGTATCGAAAGGAGAAAAGGGACGGGAGCGGCAATATTATACAGCAGGTGAATGGGAACATTGAAGCGAAACATGGCTGTAGTGTGTCAGGTCTTACCGTCCCCGGTCCTGGAGCCATCAATACATCACATTCTGCCTGCTCCAGTACCGGGAGCCTACGAGACACTGAGCGATGCTTTATATCCTTGTCACCATTCAACTATTATATAACACTGATTGCTGACGTCCCGGTACAAGATCCAGCAGTGTTACATACTCAGTGAATGGAAACACTGGAACTGAACATCACTGCTTGTCACTGTCATCTCCTGTAAACTCCTGATGCTGCATATATTGCTATATGTAGCAGCATCGGAACCGCGCACAGCATAGTCCTGCCACAAAACAGGTAAGAACCGACAAAATAACGGGACAAAGCACAACGGTGATAGAAAGAAGATCAGAAAATCTTTATTAACATATGAAACACATTAAAAATGGCGTCACACAATGGATAAAGCGACATTACCGGACCAGAGCATACAGAGCTGACAAGTATCAAACAGTCAATCAAGTAAAATACAACGCCATAATACATACCGATCCGTAACTCTCAGACCGCCATGGCACTAACCCTGTCACGCGTTTTGACACAGGCGCACAGCCTTCATTTTTGGGTAGCGTCATCTCCTCACAGGGGCAGTAATATATGGTACATTGACCGATCATAAGGTTGTCCGTTCTTCCCGCCACATATCCGAAACCTTACATGGCGTCATGAGCCGCAATGCTGGCTGTCTCCTTGTATCGGACTGCTGTGTCTCCCGGTGTCTGACAACACGGACGTGATCACATGACATACATCGCACATGACGTCAGAACGCCGTTTTCAGGATACAAAGACCGAGTGGCGTTTTGTTTGCCGGCGCATGCGCACATTTCAGATTAGTTGGGAAAGGCAGACGAGTGGACATATAAACAACTGAAATACAGTATGTACAGAAGACAATATGATAAGAGAACAAACAAATACAGACTAGAGGGTATAATAACATGCAGCTATAGGAAAACACACACAGTAACAATGTGAACGACACGGACAATGTGCAGCCAGAAAGACAACGCAAATGTGTAAATAGTGACACGTAATAAGTTGTCACGTTTGGCATGTGGACCCACTGGGCCGTACCGCCATGACAGCATGGCAGCTGGCCAACAGGACACAGGTCACAGTCTATAGTTCGTATAGTGTAGCTGTGGCAGCTCAGACAGTAGCAAGGCAGGCTCGGCTGGGACTAGGCAGCAGGCAGGCGCCAGGCGTGGAGTAGCAGGACAGGCGTGGTACACAGCGCAGCACGACTTCAGCTCAACATGGCACTTGACCAGGAAAGCACGGGATACAGGTTACAGGTAGCAGGAACGGGGAACACTGGGAACTGGAAAACCCAAAGGAGACCATTTTCATAGACATATTAGGATAACGACAACAAGGCTCCGGCATTGGAGGGAGGGGCACAGCCCTTCTTATAGTCCAGGGTGCTCTGGGAGCAATCAGCTCAATCTCCCACCTGTGTGCGACCTGGCTCCTTGTCTGGACTGAGCTCGGGGGCGCACCCTGGTGATCAAAGTGGAACAGGACGGCCGCATGTGTAGACATCTCTATGGAGAAGGGCGTCGACCAGATGGAAGGAGTTCGTGGTCAGCGACCACAGACGTTACAGTATCCCCCTCTTACGCCCCCTCCTCTTGGGACTAGAAAGAGAGAGAAACTTCTTAATGAGGGTAGGAGCATTGAGATTCACCTCTGGCTCCCAGGACCTCTCCTCTGGACCAAACCCCCTCCAAACTACTAAATAAAAGGTTCTTCCTCTTACTTTTTTGGTGTCCAGGATCTCCTTAACCTCAAATATCTCGGCAGAACCACTGGGGGCAACTGCAGGGCTAAGAGTCTTAGAGTAGCGGTTCAGGACCACAGGTTTCAGGAGAGAAACATGAAAGGAGTTGGGGATCCACAGGGTAGGAGGCAACCGAAGCTTGTAGCAGTCCAGATTAATCTGTTGCAAGATCTCATAGGGTCCGAGGAACCTGGGAGCAAACTTGTAAGATGTCACCCTCAGCCGGATATTTCTAGAGGACAGCCAGACCTTGAAAACTGGGGAGGTTCTCTTCTCCTTGTGTCTGCCTTACGTTTCATGCAGTCCACTGCCAGCAGAATGGAGGATCGGGTCTGCTGCAAAGTAGGAACTGGACTAGGGAGTCCTCCCTCCCGACGAGCTTCTTGGAACCTTTCTCGGATACTTATATCAATCCGGGCGGCCAGAAGGATGAGGGCATCCAGGGTAGATGGTAGAGCTCGGGTGGCCAGCTCGTCCTTAATCCTAGGAGACAGTCCCTGCCAGAATGTAGCCACCAGGGCCTCAGTGTTCCACAACAATTCTCCCGCCAGGATGCGGAAGTGGATGGCTTTCTCGCCCACGGCGGTGTCCCCCTGGCGTAGGTACAGCAAGGAGATGGCTGCAGACGAGACTCATCCAGGCTCCTCAAACACTGTGCGAAATGTCTGTAGGAACCCCTGGAAGTCACGGGTCTCTGGTCCTTGTCTCTCCCACATAGGGTTCGCCTATGCAAGGGCTCTGCCAGTGAGGAGAGAGACGATGAACGCGACCCTTGCGCCATCAGACAAGAATGGCCTTGCATACAGGCTACAGTGTCTCCATCATAGCGGTCAAGAAGCGGCAAAGAAAATCGGGGATCAGCATGGCCAGGAGGTGTAGTCGGAGGATCAGTACTGCCAGGAGGTGTAGTATGAGGAACGGCAGCTTGCACCTCCAGCCGACATGCAATAATGTTCAATGCCTGGAGAAGTTGGTCCTGTCGAGACCGCAGGTCTAGCATATCCGCCCGCATCTCCTGTGTCGTCATCATGGTCTTGGATTGACCAGCGGGATCCATGGCCTGAGCGTACTGTCACGTTGGGTATGTGGACCAACTGGGCCGTACCGCCGTGACAGTATGGCAGCTGGCCAACAGGACACAGGTCACAGTCTATAATTCGTATAGTGTACCTGTGGCAGCTCAGACAGTAGCAAGACAGGCTCGGCTGGGACTTTGCAGGAGGTAGGCGTGACGCAGCAGGACAGGCATGCTACACAGCACAGCACGACTTCAGCTCAACACGGCACTTGACCAGGATATCACGGGATACAGGTTACAGGTAGTAGGAACAGGAAACACTGGGAACTGGAAAACACTTAGGAGACCATTTGCATAGACATACTAGGATAACGACAACAAGGCTCAGGTATTGGAGGGAGGGGCACAGCCCTTCTTATAGTCCAGGGTGCTCTGGGAGCAATCAGCTCAATCTCCCACCTGTGTGCGACGTGGCTCTTTGTCTGGACTGAGCTCGCGATCGCACCCTGGTGGTCACTGTGGAACAGGACGGCCGCATGTGCAGACATCTCTGGAGAGAAGGGCGTCGACCGGATGGAAGAGGTTCGTGGTCAGCGACCACAGACGTTACAGAGAGTGTCACAATAATGTTAGTAAAGCAAAGGTGAAATGTGCCAACAGATCAAGCAGCGACACAACCAAATGTGGCCATGCCCGTTCTGAAGACACAAAGCAAGGAGTCAAAAAGCATAATAAAAATACAGAAAGAGCCGAGTAGAGATATAATCTGCCAGAAGATCCTGACAAGTAAACTCAAATACCTTGAGCATTAGTCAGATAAAGGCAATCGGGAAGCCATCATCCCACCACATCTCGGTCACTGGTGGTTGATACCAAATAACTATATATATATAAGTGCACTGCAGCAGTAGAAAGTGAGACATAAAAATCAAAATCAGTAGCTTAAAAACAAGGAGAGGTCCCCAAAATGGATCAAGAAAAGGAGCAAAACTCAAGGTCTTATTAAGACCCATTGGGCGCATCGTTTCCATTTACTTTCGCACTGCGCGTCTCGTCTAATGTTGCCCCTTTCCCCTGAGTATCAAGGATGATACAGTCCAGACCTCGAACTATTAAGAGTGTTGGATCACAATTGTGATGAGTCTTAAAGTGTCTTAGAATGGGTTTGAGATTCTCCAAAGACGCTTGGTTTGGTTTCCAAATGACTCCTAACCAAGTTATCATGTACATTTTTTGACCTTCTTGCCGTTATGTTGGGGTAGGATCACGTAAAATTATAGACCAGTATTTTTTCATACATTTTATCATTTCATTCTAATGAGAATGATAACTAGTAATAAATCTCTACTTGTTATCATCCTTTTTTATGTAATTTGGATGAAGTTTCTGTTGACGTGGTGTGTTCTTTGCTCTTTCTTATGTTTTTTTTAATGGATTTGTGGATGTAATCACCGTCGAGAAAAATTATTTTGAGATCTGTGTCCTGTTGTTCAAAGTGTTCGGTCGAACAGATTCGTCGCATGCGAAGAAACTGGCCGACCGGAATAGCCCGAGTGGTTTGAAATGGGGGAGAGGAAGTAGAATAAAGAAATAAATTAACACATGTATTCTTACACAAGACATTTGTTTGAATATACCCACAAACATCGCTTTTGAGTAATACATCCAAAAATTCAACTTGGTTGACATCCCATGTGTATGTGAGACATAGGTTACTGGACTTGTTGTTAAGCGTCAACATAAATTTGTGCAGCTAGTCCGAGGTACCCTACCAAATCATGAAGACGTCATCAATGTACCACGTCCAGAATAGGACGCGGTCCATTGATACGTCATAATCTGACAGAAACAGGTCCCTCTCGCACAGCCCCAGGAACAAATTAGAGTATAAAGGTGTGCAAGCAGCCCCATAGCTGTGACCTGGAGCAGCAGGTAAAAGGACCCCTTGAAAACCAAAAAGTTGTAAATCAAGGCAGACTCAAGTAGTTTGATCATGAACTTAGTTAGACTGGGCTCAGTATTGCTAGCCTTCAAAAAGAAGGTGTCTTATACTGGTATACAGTGACTCTACGTCACACGTCACAAGGAGCAAGATGTATCCCATCTACTTTGGTAAGTAGATTAGAAGTGTCACGCAAATATGATGGGTGGCATTTAGCAAGTTTTTTAGATGTGAATCAATATATTTGCAAAATATTCTCATTAAGGCCACCCCACCCTGATATTATGGCCCCACCTGGTGGTTTATTAGGATCCTTGTGGACCTTTACCAATGCAGAAAGATTCCTCCATATGAAATCGGGCGTACAGTATGAGTCCTTATACGTCTATGGGTATTATAATGGTTTTGTACCACACAGAACTTGCTGAACAACAATACTACCCGAAGCACGAGGCCTTAAAGAATTCCAAAAAATGTGATATCAAAATGTATAAATTCTACAGGATGTGTCACTAAAACAATGATGAAAGAAACGTCAGAAGTTTCAGATGACTCCTGCGGTATCTTCAAGACTAGTTTACAAATTACAAGACGTTAACTATTTATATCCTGCAATTTTATAGGCGAGATTCGGTCATCAGTGCTTACTGGACACTTAAATGCTGTTTATATACTGTGTGTAATGGTGTACAAGCGAGAGCGTCATCCACTGATGAAGGTGGGGAGGGTGCACTATAAAGCATGTGGAGAGGGACCTTACACTGAAACAAGGTCGCACTGGGGCTGAGTACACTGAACACCTACACGGCACCATGAAGTGGTTGGACGTTATGTTGGTCATGGGAGTAGCTGTTGCAGTTGTTTCTGTCAAGGCTCCTTCAGACGTTCCTCAGGAAGGACACACATTGTGCTGCAACAACCCAGGCTGCGGAGGTTGTGAATGTCGCAATATAAGTCATATGGTGAGTGCCTAATGTCCTGTCTTCTATTTGGGTCTTCAGTCTTCTTAAACGTTTATGGGTCAGGATTCTTCTGATTGTTTCAGTCTTGTATTATTTTTTTTTCATCTTTCTCTTTTCCCATCTCTCATCTTGTCGGATCTTCTTCTAATATGTGTAGAATAAGATAAAACTTCAATCTGGACATCTGAGCTTTAGGTGGTAGTTTTGATTTGGTTTGGTCAGGGCTCCATTTGTTTAAAGGTCCAAGGTGTCAAAACTTTTCCTGACCTTTATCTTTACGCTCAACAAACATCTTTACCGACCTTCAATAAACATGTCAATATGGAGAGGAGAACTAGCTGCTGCCAGTGCCTTCAGTCACTTGATCTTCTATAGACCCCTCAGTCCACCTCCAGACACCTCTATCCTTCTCCAGACAACTTTGTCATCCAGACACCTCTAACCTCACAACACCTTGGTCATCCACCAGACACCTCTATCTTCTAGACACCTTTGTCCTCCACCAGTCACCTCTATCCTCCTCCAGACACCTTTGTACTTCTGACACTTCTATCCTCCATGGACATTTGTCCTCCACAAAGCACCTCTATCTTCTAGACATCTTTGTCCTCCACGAGTCACCTTTATCCTCCTCCAGACACCTATGTCCCCCACCAAAGACCTCTATCCTTCTCCAGACAACTTTGTCCTCCAGACACCTCTATCCTCCAGACCCTGTTGTACTCCACCAGTCACCTCTATCCTCCACCAGACACCTTTTTCCTCCTGACACCGCTATCCTCCATGGACCTTTGTCCTCCACCAGACAGCTCTATCCTCCTCCAGACACCTCTATCCTCCAGACACCTTTGTCCTCCTGGAGGAATACTGAGGCGGTCTAACAAAGATCAAGTGTCTGGGGGGACTGGCAGCAGCTAGTTCTCCTCTTCCTATTGACATAGACATGTTTATTGGAGGTTGGTAAAGATGTTTGGCCAGTGTAAAGATAAAGGACAGGATAAGTATTGACACCTCTATCCTCCTCTAGACAACTCTGTCTCCACCAGACACCTCTGTCCTTGTCCAGACACCACTGTCTCCTCTAGACACCTCTGTCTCTCTCCTGACCTCTCTGTTCCCCATGAGACTTGATCCCTTTCAGAACCCTCAGTTCTCTTTATACACTGTCCAATCCAGACACCTCTGTGCTCTCCCAGACACTTCTGTGACCACCAGACACCTTTGACCTCTTTAGACCCCCTCTGTCCTCTAAGACACTCAATTATATCAAGACCACTCAGTCCTCTACAGACACGTCTGTCCCATCCAGACACCTCTAACCTCTCCAGACACTTCTGCTCCCTCCTTATCTCCTCCAGACCCTCTGTCCTCTCAAATTCGCTTGTCCCCACTAGACTGCCCTGTCCACTCCGAACTTCTCTGCCCCCCTCAAGACCTCTATATCCCCTCAAGAATACTCTAGTCCTTCAAGACTTCTTTGTCCCTTCAAGAGTGCTCTACCCTGGAGACCCATCTGCCCCTACAGAAATATTTGTCTTATGCAGATCCCTCTTTACTCCCCAGACAAATGTTCTCCAATGAATTAAAATTATTGGTTACAAAAAAGTCCAAATACTAATAAAGCCTCTTGGAAGTCATGGAGTACAGCCCTGAGACCAAAGAGCGCAGCTGCATACAGAGTCTTATCTGTGTATAATGTATAGTGTCACTATTCTGCCTCATCTGGGTCTCCAGCAGTACAATAGAGATATCATTAACTGCCCTGCCTTTAATGATAACGAGATGACTCTAAGGCCGGATCTAGACGAGCGTGTGCGTTTTGCCCGCGCAAAAAACGCGCCGTTTTGCGCGCGCAAAAGGTACTTGACAGCTTCGTGTGTCATCACCATATGATGCGTGGCTGCGTGATTTTCGCGCAGCCGCCATCATTATGACACTCTGTTTGTATGTTTGTAGCACGTGGGGCTTTTCTGTTTTCATT
Organism: Rhinoderma darwinii; assembly: GCF_050947455.1. NCBI lineage: Eukaryota > Metazoa > Chordata > Amphibia > Anura > Rhinodermatidae > Rhinoderma > Rhinoderma darwinii. The sequence continues at coordinate 344,205,191 of NC_134691.1, read as the reverse complement.
CATAATTTTTTCGGCTGTTGCGCGAATCACTCTCACATAACGGACATGTCGTGAGTTTTACGCAGCGGACTCACGCTGCGTGAAACTCATGGACAGTATGCACGGCCCCATAGACTAACATAGGTCCGTGTGAGGCGCGTGAAAATCACGCACGTTGCACGGACGTATATCACGTTCGTCTAAATAAGCCCTGACTCTGCTGGCCCTGCCCTTTAAGATAATGATAATGCCACATAAGAGGATACCAGTATTATAAATGTAGATGGCGGCCTTGTTACAGATTGTCCAAAGCTTCACGTTACACCTCTGATCACCATCATCACAGTCCACCTTCTTCTGTAGAACTCTTCCTCCACCGAATAGCTGTGGGTTATTACAAGTATTTTTATTTTTTTTAATCTCACTACAACTCCTCTCATTTGCCTTCCTCTAGGAGGTGAAAAATGTATCAGGAAACCGTTCTGATGGAGCTGACCAGAGGAGGACCTCCAACCCCATATTCTCCACCATTGAGCTGAATCAGACCCAGGACGGCCTCGTTTACTGCTTACTGTGTAAAATCTTTGAATGCAAATTTCACATTAGAAACTCCACATCTGGTTGGTAGTAACGGGGGGGGGGGGGGAGGGGGCAATTATACTTACTAATATTCCTGAAAGAAGAAGAAGAAGACCATTTCAAATATATCCAGGCCTCTGTTTGCTGTCAGTGAATGAGAACCTTGATCGTTTTCTACCAGAGGTTGCACACCATAAACTGCAACCTTAACCCCCTATAGAAGAAGAACTCTACATCCCCAGCATAAAGTAACTCTCCGCAATAATATTAGTGGACACTGCACCCCAGAGGCAGACACAGACAGATGAGGACCCCCTCCTGCCGGAATACCACAGCTTTGATCTTATACAGTAGTTAGAATGAATGACTGTACAATATATATATATATTCTATCGTCTCTCCAGTATATGACAGTCTCACTTTTCCCTGCTAGGATGGATATCTTCCTTCTACCGCAGAATTTCCCAACCGTTTCAGGCTGGAGGCGCCCCTACCAAAAACTGTTTACAAAGAGACAAACAACTGCTACACTACACTCTTAGGGTATGTTCACACGGCCCATTTTCGGATGTTTTTCGGGCCATAAACTCCCGAAAAACGGCCGAAAAATTGGAAGCCTCCAAACATCTGCCCATTGATTGCAATGGGAAAAACGTCGTTCTGTTCCGACTGGATGTCTTTTCGGGCGGCCATTTTGAAAAATGGCCGCATAAAAAACGGCCGCGAAAAAGTAGTGCAGGTCACTTCTTGGGACGTTTTTGGAGCCGTAGAAAAAGGGCCGCGAAAAACGCAAGTTGCTAAAAAAAATTCTGAAAATCAGGAGCCGTTTTCCCTTGAAAACAGCTCCGTATTTTCAGACGTTTTTGACTCAGCATGTGAACAAACCCTTAGGGTATGTTCACACAACGCTCTTTGTAAGGAAGAAAAAAATCGGAAGGATTTTTGAGGCACATTTTGAATTGACAGCGCTATTTGATGCTTTTTTTTGGCCTTTCTTTGCAGTGTTTTTTGCCCGCATTTTTTTAAGCTGTTAAAGCGAATGAAAAAACCGCCGGAAAAAAAGGTCCAAACGAGCACCGCAGATACTTCCTGCCCCCTATTAATTTCAATGAAGGGTCAGAGGTGGAAACCACTTGAAGACCATCAGCCCCCCCCACTCACAGTAAAATAACAGTCATCCCCCCCTGTAAAATGACCAACACCCCCCCCCCCAGTAAAGTTACCATCAGCCCCCTAGTAAAGTAAGTTGTGACCATCAACCCCCCTCCAGTAAAGTGTCCATCAGCCCTCCCAGTAATGTGATCGTCAGCCCCCAGTAAAGTGACCCACAACCCACCCCAAGTAAAGTGACCATCAGCCCCCTAGTAAAGTAAGTTGTGACCATCAACCCCCCTCCAGTAAAGTGTCCATCAGCCCCCCCAGTAATGTGATCGTCAGCCCCCAGTAAAGTGACCCACAACCCCCCCCCAGTAAAGTTACCATCAGCCCCCTAGTAAAGTAAGTTGTGACCATCAACCCCCCTCCAGTAAAGTGTCCATCAGCCCCCCCAGTAATGTGATCGTCAGCCCCCAGTAAAGTGACCATCAACCCACCCCCAGTAAAGTGACCATCAGCCCCCCCAGTAAAGTGACCATCAGCCCCCCACTAAAGTGATTGCGACAAATCTGTTAGGAATAATAATCTGACCGCAAACTAAAAAAACTGCCCTTAAAAATCTAAAAAAGAATAATAATATAGTCATTAGATCAGCAGACAAATGTGGGGGCGCTGCCATACAAAATACCACAGACTATCATTCTGAGGCAATCCGAATTGTATCAGACACAAACTACTATGTAAAACTAACCCACAATCCCCTTCTCACAAATATTGAAAAACTCAAGCTTCTGATCAATCAGGCCTTTTCCAATAAAATTCTAAATCGAAAAGAAAAGAATTATCTAATCCCCACTAATGTTAATATGCCATTTAGTTATCACCTGCCTAAAATACTCAAAGATACCAAAAAAAACACCTGGCCGGCCTATTATCTCAGGGATTCAATCACCCACCTGCCATTTGTCCCATTATTTGGATATTCTCTTCCAGAAATGTCCTAGAATTCCCGAGTTATTTGAAGGACTCCACGCAACTAATAAGGGAGCGGAGTCCAATCACTGCTATAGACAACCTACGTTTCATCACTTGGGACGTTAATTCTAAGATAGGTCTAAAAAACCTGAAAATGAAACTCAATAGAGACCCCCATTTATTACCGTTACAAAATGAGTTTTTAATTGATAGCACGGAGTTCATTCTTACTTTTGATGGTGGAGTTTACCACCAAACAAGAGGCACGGCTATGGGTACCCGAGTAGCACCTAGCTATGCCAATGTATTTATGGGCATGTTTGAGGAGATACATATTTGGCAACACATGGGCAACCAGGCATATCACTTTTTTTTAGACGATTCATAGACGACCTCTTTATTATATGGAAAGGAGACATCACCTCTGCTTTGTCCTTCTGCGAGTCACTCAATAATAATACACGGGGCATTCGTTTTACATTTAACATTCAAGAAAAAGAGATACAATTTTTAGACTAGAAAAGAAAAAATCATTACACGGACCCATTTTAAACAAGTGGACAGTAACAGTTATTTGGACTACAAAAGTGGCCACTATCTTAAATGGCTTCAGAACATCCCTTATAGCCAATACATGCGCATCAGAAAGAGTTGTACATCAAATACAGATTTTAACATACAAAGTCGCATTATCCACAAACGGTTAAGAGAGAAACATGATCCTCGCCCCCGACTATCTGATGCCTACAAAAACACAAAAGATCTAAAACAACTTGATTGTGTCAAAACTGCTGAGCCACAAAAAGCGATACCAAGTAGGAAGGAAACAAACACATTTTCTTTCAATTTTATAACAAAATATAACTGTGAACACAACAAAATGAGGAATATCATTTGCAAACACTGGCACATCTTACAAAGAGACCCTTATTGGAAGCAGAGCCTTCCGATGAAGCCGCAAATCACCTTCAGGAGGACAAAAACTTTCAAAAACATTTTTCCTGACAAGAAAAATGAAATCAAATTAACAGCTGTTGTAAAACAGAATAAAAAAGGCAATTTGAAATGTGGCAACTCAAGATGCCTAAGTTACGATATGATCACTGAAGCGGATGTTTGGTACTTCAAATAAAGCTGACCATCTTCTCCGAATGAGTAAATCCATCAATTAAGGCTGCGCCAGAGGGAAAATCCATTTTTTTATCCATTTATTTTTGTATGTATGGGTTGTCATGGTTACTAATTATTTATTTGTTGCACTTTTGTGATATTTATTTATTTTATTATTGGGTATATTGCATTTTGTTGTTGTTTTTTTTTTTCTTTTCTTTTTTTTCTTAATTTTTTTATAGCTTTTATTTATTATTATTTCTATTACGGCCTATTAGGAAATGTTTACCTTTGATCATTTATGTTTATGTATAATGTACAGATATATAATGTATATATCTCAGTACATTATGTCTGTGTTTAATATCCATTTGAGACATGGAATACATTTTATTGGGACATACATTGAATATAGCAGGAATTATCACAAGACGGTGCTAAGAGCTCTTACTAAGGGCCCTGGAATATCAGTAAAAAAGGGTGAACCTGACCATTATAATTTCGTCCGTTCACGGGAATGTCAAAAAGAAGCCTCACCCTTTTGTTCATGACCCATAGATACTCCAATTAGTATTGATTATGGTTTCTAAGGGATTAGGCATTTGGGATGAGAGGTTTCTCCATTGGGAGCTGCGTTTCGACAGCAAAGGAAATGAACGATGCCGGTGGGAATGGGTTAAAAAAATGAACAAATTTTGATCTCAATAAGGTTTGATGTACCCAACATTTTTACTAACTACATTATAAAAATACATTTGAGCAAGCAATAAAATCTAAAATAAAATGGAGGACGATCTATGGTAACCTTGACGCAAGCAACCATACCGATCCATGACCCAGAAACAAAATCCACTCTGCTAGATCACACTTGCAAACATATGGCCAAGATTTCGATAACCCGTTGTGTAAATGAAGGACAGTAAAGGGTGAAGGAATCGACAACAGTGGAGAAAACCAGGGACGTAAAAAATCTGTCTATGAGAAGACTTAAAGAAAGAAGCTCTGTAGCTGTGACTGGCCTGACTCTTGTTATACCAGCAGGTGGCGCCATCCATTGACCGACTGATAGGAAGAGAATGGGAAGAAATTTCTCCCAAGAGCTACGGAGAATAGGAGGCATTATGATATTTTTTAAGGGAAATTTCCACCAATGGTGAACATGGTAAACTCCCCCTCAGTAATATAAACTCACTTTGCCGACTTTCTTGTCATGGTCAGGCCTCTGGACAGGAACATGTACCCACTGGGTCACCATTAGGGTATGTTCACACGGCCTATTTACGGACGTAATTCGGGCGTTTTTGCCCCGAATTACGTCCGAAAATAGCGCCTCAATAGCGCTGACAAACATCTGCCCATTGAAAGCAATGGGCAGACGTTTGTCTGTTCACACGAGGCGTAATTTACGCGCCGCTGTCAAAAGACGGCGCGTAAATAGACGCCCGCATCAAAGAAGTGACCTGTCACTTCTTTGGCCGTAATTGGAGCCGCTATTCATTGACTCCAATGAATAGCAGCGCTAATTACGCCCGTAATTGACGCAGCATTCAAGCGCCTGCACATGCCGTTACGGCTGATCTTACGGGGATGTTTTCAGGCTGAAACATCCCCGTAATTTCAGCCGTTACGGACGCCCTCGTGTGAACATACCCTTAGATTTGGATAGGTCTAAATCAGGCAGAGAAGTCTAAGGTGACTTATGATTTTCACCTTGAAACGCCTCTAACGGGATTATGGACTTTGCGCAGGGAATTCTTAGGTTGCGTCCCTGGAGTAGTCTCCAATTGCAACCGCTCCCAGCTTGCACATAATATTGTTATATATCTGTGAATATAATATATAGAAGTACTATCCTGCTTTATCTTGGCTTCCAGCAGTGAAATAGAGATGTAATTATTTCCCCCATACACTAATGATAAAGAGATGACTTTTCGGGCCCCACTCTCTAATGATAATGAGATGACTGCTGACCTTACCTTCTTGTGATAATGAGATGACTCTGCTGACTCCACCCTCTAATGGTAATGAGATGACTCTGCTGACCCTGCCTTTTAATAATAATGAGATGACTCTGCTGACCCTGCCTTCTAATTATAATGACACGACTGATGATTCCTACCTTTAATGATAAAGAGATTAATCTGCTAACCACATCCACTAATGTTAATGAGATGACTCTGCTGACCCTGCCCTCTAATGATAATGAGATGACTCTGCTGACCCTGCCCTCTAATGATAATGAGATGACTCTGCTGACCCTGCCCTCTAATGATAATGAGATGACTCTGCTGACCCTGCCTTCAAATTATAATGAGATGACTGCTGACTCCACCCTCTAATGGTAACGAGATGACTCTGCTGATCCCTACCTTTATTGATAAAGAGATACTCTGATAACCACATCCACTAGTGTTAATGGGATGACTCAGCTCAGCCTGCCCTCTAATCAGTGGCGTAACTACCGCCGTAGCGGCTGCTACGGGGCCCGCGGCATGAGGGGGCCCATGTCGCCCGCCGGCACGGGCCCTCACCATGGCCGGAGGCTCCGCTAGCAGCTGCTATGGCTGCTACAGCGTGACGCCACTGAACACGACTACGGCAGAGCAGGGAGTTATCTCCCCGCTCTGCCATTAAACACAAGACATGTATCCCCTCTCCACAGGATCTCCACAGGATAGGGGATACATATGTGATCGCTGGCACTGATAGGGAGAACGGGGGACTGAGAGTTCCCTGAAGTTCTCCATCACAAACCTCGGACTTCCGGGGTCTGTGTCGGCAGCTTCGTAGAAATGAATGGAGTGCCGGTCGCGCTTGTGCGCATGCGTGACCAGCTCTCCTTTCATTTTTATTGAGCTGCGCAGACGCCGGAAGTCCGAGGTTAGCCATGGAGAACTTCAGGGGACTTTCGGTCCCCCGTTCTCCCTATTGCTTCCGGCGATCACACATGTATCCCCCATCCTGTGGATATCCTGTGGATAGGGGATACATGTCTTTTGTAGGACACACTGTAGGTCGCATTTTTTTGGGAGAAAGGATGCTGTATAGCGTTCCCTACAGGGGGGGCTGTATGGCGTTCCCTACAGGGGGGGCTGTATGGCGTTCCCTACAGGGGGGGCTGTATGGCGTTCCCTACAGGGGGGCTGTATGTCGTTATCTACAGGGGGGCTGTATGGCGTTCCCTACAGGGGGGCTGTAGGGCGTTCTCTACAGGGGGGGCTGTAGGGCGTTCTCTACAGGGGGGAGCTGTAGGGCGTTCTCTACAGGGGGGGGCTGTATGGCTTTCTCTACAGGGGGCTGTATGGCGTTCTCTACAGGGGGGGCTGTATGGTGTTCTCTACAGGGGGGGCTGTATGGCGTTCTCTACAGGGGGGCTGTATGGCGTTCTCCACAGGGGGGGCTGTATGGCGTTCTCTACAGGGGGGCTGTATGGCGTTCTCTACAGGGGGGGCTGTATGGCGTTTTCTACAGGGGTATGGTGGTGTAAGGAGGTTGTATGGCGGTGTAAGGAGGTTGTATGGCGGTGTAAGGAGGATGTATGGCTGTATATTGGGGCTGTATGGAGGTGTAAGGAGGATGTATGGCGGTATATTGGGGCTGTATGGTGGTGTAAGGAGGTTGTATGGCGGTGTAAGGAGGATGTATGGCTGTATATTGGGGCTGTATGGAGGTGTAAGGAGGATGTATGGCAGTATATTGGGGCTGTATGGAGGTGTAAGGAGGATGTATGGCAGTATATTGGGGCTGTATGGAGGTGTAAGGAGGTTGTATGGAGGTGTAAGGAGGTTGTTTGGAGGTGTAAGGAGGATGTATGGCTGTATATTGGGGCAGTATGGAGGTGTAAGGAGGTTGTATGGAGGTGTAAGGAGGTTGTTTGGAGGTGTAAGGAGGTTGTTTGGAGGTGTAAGGAGGATGTATGGCAGTATATTGGGGCTGTATGGCGGTGTAAGGAGGTTGTATGTTGGTGTAAGGAGGTTGTATAGCAGTGTAAGGAGGATGTACGGCGGTATATTTGGGCTGTATGGCAGTGTAAGGAGGTTGTATGGAGGTGTAAGGAGGATGTATGGCAGTATATTGGGGCTGTATAGCGGTGTAAGGAGGTTGTATGTTGGTGTAAGGAGGTTGTATAGCAGTGTAAGGAGGATGTATGGCGGTATATTTGGGCTGTATGGCAGTGTAAGGAGGTTGTATGGAGGTGTAAGGAGGATGTATGGCAGTATATTTGGGCTGTATGGCAGTGTAAGGAGGTTGTATGGAGGTGTAAGGAGGATGTATGGCGGTATATTAGAGCTGTATGGCAGTGTAAGGAGGTTGTATGGAGGTGTAACGAGGATGTATGGCAGTATATTGGGGTTGTATGGAGGTGTAAGGAGGTTGTATGGAGGTGTAAGGAGGTTGTTTGGAGGTGTAAGGAGGTAGTATGGCGGTATATTGGGGCTGTATGGCAGTCTAAGGAGGATGTATGGCTTTATATTAGAGCTGTATGGCGGTGTAAGGAGGTTGTATGGAGGTGTAAGGAGGTTGTTTGGAGGTGTAAGGAGGTAGTATGGCGGTATATTGGGCAGAGGCGTAGCTAGGTTCTCCAGCACCCGGGGCAAAGATCCCCCCCCCCCAGCCTCTTTCCCGACATCTCCTTCCCCCTCGCCGTGTTTGTTTTCTCTACCAATCGACGTGTCATTTATTTTTATGTAACGCGAGCATAAAATTATTTGTACATTTCACAAGCAATATGGTTCTATACACAACACCAGAACCAAGCTCAGTACATATATACAGCCCCAGAACAAAGCTCAGTACATATATACAGCACCAGCACAAATACAGACAGCTCAATTTAGTGCAACCCCTGCTGTATAGGTGTATACGGCGTAAAACTACAGCTCCCAGCATGGCCCGAACAATGGTAAGGATATGCTGGGAGATGCCGTTTCACAAAAAATAAATCCTATCATAATCACACCACCCATCATCTCACTGCAGATCATACAGTGACTACAATACTGATTAGAGGCAGAGTGAACATTTACATTGAGTGACTCACCGGTGACGTCTCAGATTCTAGTTCTTTTTCTCCATCCGGTCCAGACCTCTATGACGACTTCTCCCGGGGACAGACCATTTCTGCAGTTTGCCGCTCAGATGTCTTCAGCTTCTCACTTTTCCAACATTTCTGCACCTATAAATAAATATAAAGTTATCATTATACCACACACTACACCCCTAAATATAATAGCGCCATACACTGCACCTCTAATTATAATAGCACCATACACTGTGTCTCACACACACACACACACACACACACGCACACACACTGTGCCCCCTGTAGATAGTGCCTGCCATAGAGCCCCCTGTAGATAGTGCCTGCCATAGAGCCCCCTGTAGATAGTGCCTGCCATAGAGCCCCCTGTAGATAGTGCCTGCCATAGAGCCCCCTGTAGATAGTGCCTGCCATAGAGCCCCTGTAGACAGTGCCCCCATATAGACCACCCCTGTATATAGTGTCCCACAAATAACTCCCCCTATAGTGCTCTACAGATAGCCCACCCCTGTATATAGCCCCCTGTAGATATAGCCCACCCCTGTATATAGAGCTCTACAGATAGCCCAACCATGAATGTAGCCCCCCTGTAGATATAGCCCACCCCTGTATATAGTGCTCCACATATATAGTCCACCCCTGTATATAGTGTTTCACAGATAGCCCACCCCTGTACATATAGTCCACCCCTGTATATAGTGCTCCACTAGATAGTCCACCCCTGTATATAGTGCTCCACAGATAGCCCACCCTTGTATATAGTATATACAGGGGTGGGCTGTCTGTGGAGCACTATATACAGGGGTGGACTATATGTACAAGGGGGCTATATACAGGGGTGGGCTTTCTGTGGAGCACTATAGGGGGAGCCATTTGTGGGATACTATATACAGGGGTGGGCTATATCTACAGGGGGCTATATACAGGGGTGGGCTATATCTACAGGGGACTATATACAGGGGTGGGCTATATCTACAGGGGGACTATATACAGGGGGACTATATACAGGGGTGGGCTATATACAGGGCGACCATATCTACAGGGGGACCATATCTACAGGGGGACCATATCTACAGGGGGACTATATCTACAGGGGGACTATATCTACAGGGGGACCATATCTACAGGGGGACCATATACACAGGGCTGGGCTATACACACAGGGCTGGGCTATACACAGGGCTGGGCTATACACAGGGCTGGGCTATACACAGGGGGGCTATATCTACAGAGGGGGGCTATATACAGGGGGAATATATCTACAGGGGGCTATATCTACAGGGCTGGGCTATATCTACAGGGCTGGGCTATATCTACAGGGCTGGGCTATATCTACAGGGGTGGGCTATACACAGGGGGGCTATATCTACAGAGGGGGGCTATATACAGGGGGAATATATCTACAGGGGGCTATATCTACAGGGCTGGGCTATATCTACAGGGCTGGGCTATATACAGGGTGACTATATCTACAGGGGGGGCTATATACTGGGGTGGGCTATCTATGGAGCACCATATACAGGGGTGGGCTATATCTACAGGGAGCTATATACTATATAGCCCACCCCTGTATATGGTGCTCTATAGACAGCCCACTCCAGTATATAGCCCCCCTGTAGATATAGTCCCCCTGTATATAGCCCCCTGTAGATATAGTCCCCCCTGTAGATATAGTCTCCCCCTGTAGATATAGTCCCCCTGTATATAGCTCAGCCCTGTAGATATAGTCCCCCTGTATATAGCCCCCTCTGTGAGATACATCAGCGACACAAATCTCTCTCCTGTCATGATAGTTTGTGACAATGTATCAGTGCAGGTAATCTTGAAAATGATGAGAAATTGAAACATAAAGACTGGAGAAGACATTCAGAAACCATTTAGTGTTTACAAATACATAATAACCGGAGGAACAGGCAGTGTTGTCAGGTGGAATTATGTGCTGTCCTTCCTACTATGGCCACATGGTGTCACTGTATATATGTATAATGTTCTATGTTCTCAGCTTTCTATGACTGCTGCATGTCCGCCACCTAAGGGCACATTCACACGTGGCGGACAGTCAGCAGTGGAATTCTCCAGCAGCCGTTTTTTACATTTCTTTCTATAAATTTTTAGGAAACGTAGTTCAGACGTTGCAGAAAATAACTGTGCGGAAATCAGGCTGCGGTGCAGAATTTCCCCTCCCAGCATGCACTGTCTGTTGCGGAGAAGAAGCGGAATTTCACTGCGGATTTCAGCCTCTGCAATGCAAAAACTGAAATCTGTGGCAAGTCCGCTGTGATATCTGCAACATCTGAACTACCTGTCAAATATGCAAATGTTGCTGCAGAGTCGTTGCGTAATTGCCCCAAATCTGCACCAACATTTTCAGCGGAAAAATTCTGCTACATCTGAACGTGGCCTTACTGATCTCAATCTTCCGGCTGTTAGGCTGAGATCACACGGGGCGGATGCGCTGCATAATAGTACGCAGCATATCCGCCCTGTGTGACGCAGGGAATTCCGGGTGAAAAAGCGCACCAACTGGTGCAGTTTTTCGCCCGGAATGTCCACAGCAAAAATTACGTTTCATCCCAGGAGACAGCTGCAGCCTGTGATTGGCCACACTGGAGGGAGGAACACAGACTTCTGGGTATGACTATTTGTTTTTTTCTGAGTTGCGTTTTCTTGCGGTGGAATCGCTGCAAACCCGCCACAAAAAATGCAACAACTGCTATTTGTTGCGGGATTTACCTCCCCATTATATTCAATGGTGAAACCCTCAACAAATAAGCAGCGATTACGCAAATACATTTGACAAGCTGCAAAATAAAATTCCACACCGCAGGTCAATTTCTGCTCTCTATTTACGCTGCGTGTGGAGGAGATTTGTTTTATTTCATCCCCTTTGCTGCTACTGTATTTGCTACGGATTTTCCGCAACAAATTCCGTTGCGGAAAAACCGCAGAATTTACTGTTAATGCAAACACCAGGAAAAGCCTGGAAACTCAGAAAGCATGCAAGAAATAGTAATACACCTAATGAATGAAACCTTCACCTAATCCGTGGAACCCCCATCTAATCCATGAAAGCCCACCTAAACCATGGAACCCCCACCTAATCCATGGAGCCCCCACCTAATCCATGGAACCCCCACCTAATCTATGGAACCCTCACCTAATCCGTGGAACCCCCACCTAATCCATGGAGCCCCCACCTAATCCATGGAACCCCCACCTAATCCATGGAGCCCCCACCTAATCCATGGAACCCCCACCTAATTCATGGAACCCCCAGCAAATCCATGGAACCCTCACCTAATCCATTGAACCCCCACCTAATCCATGGAACCCCCAACTAATCTATGGAGCCCTCACCTAATCCATGGAGCCCTCACCTAATCCATTGAACCCCCACCTAATCCATGGAACCCTCACCTAATCCATTGAACCCCCACCTAATCCATGGAACCCCCAACTAATCTATGGAGCCCGCACCTAATCCATGGAACCCCACCTAATCCATGGAACCCCCAACTAATCTATGGAGCCCGCACCTAATCCATGGAACCCCACCTAATCCATGGAACCCCCACCAAATCCATGGAACCCCCACCTAATCCATGGAACCCCCACCCAATCCATCTATCTATCTATCTATCTATCTATCTATCTATCTATCTATCTATCTCATATCTATCTATCTATCTATCTATCTATCTATCTATCTATCTATCTATCTCATATCTATCTATCTATCTATCTATCTATCTATCTATCTATCTATCTATCTATCTATCTATCTATCTCATATCTATCTATCTATCTATCTCATATCTATCTATCTATCTATCTATCTATCTATCTATCTATCTATCTATCTATCTATCTATCTATCTATCTATCTATCTATCTATCTATCTATCTATCTATATAGCACAGACAAAAATGGTGACCGCACACTGCGAACACTAATGCCACCTAAGCCACTAAATATAAATAAATAAATAAATAAATATGTATTACTGCTAAATCTACTTACAATAGGGAGGTTCTTAGTGCACATTTTGATCAAATTGTGTGAGCCCACCTGCCACGACAAGGCGACCTCTTTGAGGTGGGAACCTACGCTGCACATACACCCAGAACTGGAACTAAACCTACATATTCTTGGGGATGGCAGGAACCATTATTAAACAAATTAAAATCACCCAGGGCAGAATGGGAGGAGTGCAAGATCAAAAATGGAGGCAGTCACTGACCCCACATATATGGATCACATAAAGGACACAAAAGCTTGAACAGCACATTCCAACAAAATGAAACAAAACGTCTACACAGGAGAAAGAACATGGATGGTGGTAGAGAGTCTGATGTGTTGGGGTAGAAAGTTTCATAGTATGAGGGATGCACTGGAGAAATCTTAGGGATGATGATGTGAGGAGCAGATAAGAGGAGAGCAAAGAAAGAGGTCTTCTGAGCAGTGGCGGTTTATCATTAGGGCGGTTCGGGCGGCGGCCCGGGGCCCAAGGCTACTGGGGGGCCCATGGCCGTCCGAACCACACATGATCGCACGGCCCCCCTCATGCCCAGTGGGGCGTCGCTAGCACCGGAGGGGGCCCCGGTGCTAGCGGCAGCCACATTCACACATCAATGAGAAGTTACTATAGTAACTGGGGCCTATGTAATAAACTACAAGGGCCCCTGTTACTATAGTAACTGACAGTACTTACCCCTCCTCTTCCTGGAGCGCAACGGAGGTTCTGACGTCACAGCGCTGTGCGCAGCGCATAACGTCATGACACTGGATGGAGTGAGGAACTGCGGCCGAAGAGGAGGTAAGTTTAATTCTAGTGTCTTGCTGAAGCTGATGGGTTGGGGTCCGACACCCGGGACCCCCGCCAGTCAGCGGTCTTGTAGGGGGTACAGAGGTCGTACGAGCGCTACTTCCCCTTCATTCCGGTCACTTTCTCACACTGAATCTCCGACACGGACGCATCAGCGATTCACAGTGTGAGCAAGTGAGGGAAATGAAGGGGAAGCAGCGTTCGTACGAGCGGCTGCAACCCCTTCAAAACAGCTGATTAGCGGGGGTCCTGGGTGTCTGAGCCCAACCCATCAGCTATTGATGACCTATACTGAAGATAGGCCATCAATGTTTAAACCTTTAAAGCCTACCCTGTGTTAGGCTTAGATACAGGGCCCCAGCTTATACTGCATAAGAATACTGTCTGCTGGACCCTGTATCTAAGCCTACATTAGGCTTAGATACAGGATCCAACAAACAGTATCACACATGCACATGGCCCTGTATCTAGGACCCTGTATCTAAGGCCCTGTTCACATCACCGCTGCCCTTCCATTGAGGGGTTCCGTCTGGTTAACCCCTCAACGGAAAGGCAAATGGAAATCTTAGCTTCCGTTTGCATCACCATTGATCTCAATGGTGATGGAAACTTTGCTAAAGATTTCCGTTTGGGGAGATATTCATTTGTATCTATAGGGGGCTGTGTGTAACGCTCTCTATGGGGGAGGGGGATGTGTGATATCTACAGGGGGCTGTGTGTGGCGCTATCTATGGGGGTGTGTAATATCCACAGGGGCTGTGTGTGGCGCTATCTATGGGGGTGTGTAATATCTACAGGGGCTGTGTGTGGCACTATGTACAGGGGGTTGTGTGTGGCACCATGTATAGGGGGTTGTGTGTGGCACTATGTACAGGGGGCTGTGTGTGGCACTATGTACAGGGGCTGTGTGTGGCACTATGTACAGGGTGCTGTGTGTGGCACTATGTACAGGGGCTTTGTGTGGGACTATGTACAGGGGGCTGTGTGTGGCACTATGTACAGGGGGCTGTGTGTGGCACTATGTGCAGGGAGCTGTGTGTGGCACTATGTACAGGGGGCTGTGTGTATGTGGTGTTTTACAGTGTGTGGTATTATTATATTCAGGCGCGCAGTGTTTGGTGCTATTATATTTAGGGGCACAGTATGTGGCACCATAATAACTTTATTTTCGTTTATAGGTGTGGAAATGTTGGAAAACTGAGGAGCCGAAGACATCTGAGTGGCAAATTCTGCAGAAATGAGTCATACTAAACCTATATGGAGAGCACCAGAAGAGCAGCACCAGCCAGGCCCAAATCCCAAAAAATTAAATCGTTAATAAGATGAATATCTTTTATATACATATAGAATAATTAGAGGGACAATAAGAGGGGGGCCGGACTTACAAGCCCTGAGTGAGCATGATGGTATCGGTGGAGATACCCACTAAATGAATTGTAAACCTAGAAACGGAGTCCGACACACCAAGGTTATGAAAATATAACAATTTTTATTAAACATATGACAAAGAAGAACATTAAAAAGTTAAAGATGATAGCCACAGTGTAAAAAGGATGGCAGACAGTCATATATACGATGTTAACCCCTTCCCGACATTTGACGTACATGTACGTCATGGAAAGCATTGACTTCCCGCAAAATGCCGTACATGTACGTCAAACGTTTGGCACCGGCTCAGAAGCTGAGTCGGTGCCATCATCGTCGGATCTCAGCTGTATCTTACAGCTGACATCCGACTGTAACGGCGGGGACCGAAATTAGCTTCGATCCCCGCCATTAACCCCTTAAGTGCAGCGCTCAAACGCGATCGCTGCACTTAAGGTGTTTGCAGCTCATCGGAGCCCCAGCAATGAAATTGCCGGGGTTCCGGTGGCTGCAATGGCAACCGGAGGCCTAATACTGGCCTCCCGGTCTGCCTAGCACCGAAGCCGGTCTAGATCCGCCCGGCGGCGGAGCCTGATCGGCTTCCGTAGCTGCCGGCAAGATGGCGCCGGGTCAGGAGCTGATCCGGCGTCATCAGCGGTGGAGGTCAGCTGTACTGTACAGCTGACATCCACCTGTAACGGCAGGAACCGGAGCTAGCTCCGATCCCTGCCATTAACCCCTTCGATGCAGCAATCGAAAGCGATTGCTGCATCGTAGCGGTTACAAGCAGATCGCCAGCCCTGACAGGCAATCGGGACTGGCGACTGCTGTTATGGCAACAGGAGACACAATGGTCTCCTGCTCTGCCATTACGGAAGCCGATTTAGGCCCCGCCGGGAGGCGAAGCCTAAACGGCTTGCTGTCAGTGAATGACTGACAGATCTAATACATTGCACTACATAGGTAGTGCAATGTATTAGAAAAAAAAAAATCTGACCGTTGGACCTTCAAGTCCCCTAGTGGGACTTGAGAAAAAGTGTAAAAAAAAGTATAAAAAAGTGTAAAAAAAAGTGAAAAAATAAAAGTTTGAAAACAATAAAAGTTTCAAGTAATCAAATAACACACAATCCCCCTTTTACTCTTATCAAGTCCTTTATTATTGAAAAATAATAATAAACCATATGTATTTGGTATCGCCACGACCGTAACGACCGGAGGTATCAAAATATTATATTATTTATTGCACGCGGTGAACAGCGTAAAAAAAAAACGTAAAAAACTTTACCAGAGTTTCTGTTTTTTGGTCACTTTGCCCTACAAATATTACAATAAAAAGTGATCAAAAAGTCGCACGTATCCAAAAATGGTACCTATAAAAACTATAGCTCGTCCCGCAAAAAACAAGCCCTCATACAACTCCGTCGACAAAAAAATTAAAACGTTATGGTTCTCACAACTTGGCGACAGAAAAAATACATTCTTTTTACAAAAGTAATTTTATTGTGAAAAAAGTTGTAAAACATAAAAAAGTTCTATAAATGAGGTATCGCCGGAATCGTACTGACCCACAGAATAAAGTTAACATGTAATTTATAATGCATGGTGAACGCTGTATAAAAAAAAACAAAAAAAGCTGTGCCAGAATTGCGTTTTTTTGTTTACCTGGCATCCCAAAAAATAGGATAAAAGGTGATCAAAAAGTCACATGTACCCCAAAATGGTACCAATAATAACTACAGCTCGTCCCGCAACAAACCAGCCCTCATACCGCTACGTCTATGAAAAATAAAATTAGTTATGGCTCCAATAAGTCAGGAAATAAAAAAATATGCAGTTGTGCAGCCCGAGGGGAACATTTCTTCTGTTTCAAGAGGCGATTTATCAAGGACCTAAAATTAGGGAACCAGGAAAGGGAGGGCCCAAACATATCCGATGGAAGCGACGGTGCCCGTATTATACCAGGACAACACTTCACAGCAAAATTCCCCAAACTGCAAAGGCGCGGAGTGTGGACCAAAAGGGGGATAAGAAAAGACGCCATATATCAGTGCGACACCGGCCTGTGCAGAAAGGATTGCTTCACAGCGTAACACACATCTATGGATTATTTTTATTTTTTTATACCACCTGACTATGCCCCTTATATACTCCGCCCCGCTTACATGTACCCCCACATTATAAAACACCAGCAATACTCAAACAAATATAGTACCAAGCAAAATCCGCTCTCCAAAAGCCAAATGGTGCTCCCTCGGCTCTGAACCCTACAGCGTGCCCAAACAGCAGTTTCCTTCCACATATATGGCACCGTCATACCCGTGAGAACCCTTTTAACAATTTTTGTGGTGTGTGTCTCCAGCGTCATAAGCTGGGCACGACATATTTGCCACTGAATGGCATATCTAGGGAAAAATAATTTTTTTTAATTTGCACCATCCGCAGCGCATTCATTTATGGAAAAGACCTGTGGGGTGAAAATTCTCACTACACCCCTTAATAAATGCCTTGAGGGGTGCAGTTCCATAGTGGGGGTCACTTCCCAGGGGTTTCTTTTTATTATTTCACATCTGAGCCTCTGCAGTTGTGAACCAATACTTTGTAAATCGCCAAATTAGGCCTCCACTCCGCATGGTACTCTTCACTTCTGAGCCCTGTCATATGTCCAGGCAAAAGATTAGGGCCACATGTAGGGTGTTTTTAAAACCGGGAAACACCGCATAATTAGAGAGCTGTCTTGTTATGGTGGCATAAGCCGGGCACCACATATTGGCATATCTATGGAAAAAAATCCCATTTTCACTCTGCAACATTGAGCGCACACTAATTTCTACAAAACACCTGCAGGGTTAAAATGCTTACTACACCCCTTGGTAAATGCATTGAGGGGTGTCGTTTCCAAAATGGGGTCACTTCTGGGGGGTTTCCACTGTTTTGGGCCCACAGGTGTCCAGAAACCAATCCAGAAACATCTGCACTCCAAATGGCGGTCCTTCCCTTCTGAGCCCTGCCGTGTGCCCAAACAGCAGTTTATGACCACATATGGGGTATTGCCGTACTCGGGAGAAATTGCTTTACAAATGTTGGGTTCTTTTTTTCCTTTATTTGTTGAGAAAATGAAAAAATTTGCGCTAAAGCTACGTCTTATTGAAGAAAAAGGACTGTTTTTATTTTCACTGCCCAATTCTAATAAATTCTATGAAACATCTGTGAGGTCAAAATGCTCACTACACCCCTAGATGGATTCCTCAAGAGGTGTAGTTTCCTAAATGGAGTCCCTTTTTGGGCGTTTTCATTGTTTTGTCCCCTCAGGGGCTTTGCAAATGTGACATGGCCTCCGCAAATCATTCCTGCTAAATGTGATCTCAAAAAGTCAAATAGTGCTCTTTCCCTTCTAAGCCCTGCCGTGTGTCCAAACAGCCGTTTATTACCACATGTGGGGTATTGTTTTACTCGGGAGAAATTGCTTTACAAATTTTGTGGTGCTTTTTCTCCTTTTAGTCCTTCTGGAAATGAGAAAAAATTAGCTAAACCTACATTTTCTTTGAAAAAATGTAGATTATTATTTTCAGGGCCTACTTCCAATAATTTCTGCAAAAAAACTGTGGTGTCAAATCGCTCACTATACCCCTAGATAATTTCCTCAATGGGTGTTGTTTCCAAAATGGGGTCACTTGTTTGGGGTTTTCACTGTTTTGTCCCCTCAGGGGCTTTGTAAATGTGACATGGCCTCCGCAAACCATTCCTGCTAAATTTGAGTTCCAAAAGCCAAATGGCGCTCTTTCCCTTCTCAGCCTCGCCGTGTGTCCAAACAGCCGTTTATTACCACATGTGGGGTATTGTTTTACTCGGGAGAAATTGCTTTACAAATTTTGCGGTGCTTTTTCTCCTTTAGTCCTTGTGGAAATGAGAAAAAAAATCGCTAAACCTACATTTTCTTTGAAGAAATGTTGATTTTAATTTTCACGGCCTACTTCCAATAATTTCTGTAAAAAACCTGTGCGGTCAAAATGCTCACTACACCCCTAGATAATTTCCTTGAGGTGTGTAGTTTCCCAGATGGGGTCACTTTTGGGGGATTTTGACTGTTTTGGCACCGCAAGAGCCCTTCAAACCTGACATGGTGCCTAAAATATATTCTAACAAAAATAAGGCCCCAAAATCCACTAGGTGCTCCTTTGCTTCTGAGGCCGGTGCTTCAGTCCAGTAGCACGCTACAGCCACATGTGGGATATTTCCTAAAACTGCAGAAACTGGGCAACAAATATTGAGTTGCATTTCTCTGGTAAAACCTTCTGTGTTATAAAAAAAATTGTATTAAAAATGTATTTCTGCAGAAAAATATGAAATTTGTAAATTTCACCTCTACTTTGCTTTAATTCCTGTGAAATGTTTAAAGGGTTAAGACATTTTCTAAATGCTGTTTTGAATACTTTGAGGGGTGAAGTTTTTAAAATGGGGTGACTTTTTTGGGGTTTCTAATATATAAGGCCCTCAAAGCCACTTCACAACTGAACTGGCCCCTGTAAAAATAGCCTTTTGAAATTTTCTTGAAAATGTGAGAAATTGCTGCTAAAGTTCTAAGCCTTGTGAGGTCATAGAAAAATAAAAGGATGTTCAAAAAACGATGCCAATCTAAAGTAGACATATGGGTGATGTTAATTAGCAACAATTTTGTGTGGTATAACTGCCTGTCTTACAAGCAGATACATTTAAATTGAGAAAAATGCTAATTTTTGAAATTTTTCGCTAATTTTTGGTGTTTTTCACAATTAAATACTGAACATATCGAGCAAATTTTGCCAGTAACATAAAGTCCAATGTGTCACGAGAAAACAATCTCAGAATCGCTTGGATAGGTGAAAGCATTCCGGAGTTATTACCACATAAAGTGACACATGTCAGATTTGAAAAATGAGGCTCTGTCAGGAAGGTCAAAAGTGGCTAAAGAGGGAAGGGGTTAAAGTTGAATGCATTAAATAACAAAGTGACAACAGGAAAAAATGACGACAATTCCCACTTCATACATGATTGAATGGATAAATGAATGAGTATAAGTACATGTAGTGATAGTGCACAGAATCCTGCATCTGGTATAATAGATAAAGACCACACCAACCGGTGTATATTAGTCACAACCAGATGCAGGAGTTAAAGTGCAACAGCAATCCACTCACATACATGTAAATATCAATAAATATATGCATGAAAGTAACAGCACAAGCAATCAATTGAGAGCTCAAAAAATGAAGTAGGACGTCTTACCCATGTCACACACAGCACTGTCTGGCATCAACCCCGACGCGCGTTTCGGCACTCGAGCCTTCGTCTGGGGGTGGTGTCAGAAAGTGAGGAGACATCTATTTGAACAGTCAGGGACAAATCAGAGCATCAGGGGGCAGCTGAAGCTGCTCAAAATCACTGTACAATGTGTAGTAGCCCATCAGTCCGGTGTGTCAGCCGCCGGGACCGGAAACGAGGCGAGAGTCACGTGTCCCGCAGCCCAGTCCGGCCAGGGACACAGGCAGCCGAACGAAAGTTCCGGCATGTCAACATCCCAAGCACGGACCCAGACCCCGGGAGACGGGAGCCCCGCCCCCATACTGCTCCGGCCGAGGCAGCAAAGATCCGGACTGACAGGCCGCGCGTGCGCAGTAGACAGAGGATGGAACACCGTGGATTATGAGGGAAAGAGAAATAAGAGAAAAACGTATGTATATATGTATATTGAATTGAATTATACTCATGTGCATAGTGCACAAAAAAAACAGAATAAATGTTTAAATGATTTTAAATTATACATAGCGTTTTGAAGTGATGAAACAAAGAATTAAAAGAATGACATAAAAATGATGATAAATAGATGTATATGTTAGATTAATCACAGTTAATTCTTGTTTGTCTGTCCCTACTACTTTCCCTACAACAGTTACATAATACATACGAAATGAGTTACATGTGTGCACATGTATCCATATCAAAACAAGGGGTTTACATATCTTTGCAAATCAAACATAGACAAATACAATGAAAATAAAAATAAATCTAAAAAATAATACATAATACATAATAAATAATAAATTATAAATTCACATAATTGTACTGCTACAGTTTGGTTTAAATGGAATGTGTTAATACAAATTGTGATAAGAGGGCATATAAACCAAAACCGAACATATACATAAAAATACATATCTATATACACATGTTCACATATACATACGCAAGTCAAAGAGTATAAAGATGAGTGCAAAGTAATAATTCAATACCATTGTAACTGTACCAACATTTATGTATATTAAAGGTGCACATGACACACTATATACACACATATGTTCACCCACATTCACACATACAAACGTACCAGGCTTCATACATTGCACATGCATTCAATATACACAGACATTGCAAGTATACATGAATGTACAACAATCTATATACAAGTTATAATAACAAAAGATGCCCATACTAAAAAAATTATATGATGAATAAGATATAATAGCGGCAATAATGTTGTGATAATAAAAGAAGGGGTTATCAAATATCTATAGTGTGTATGTATTTATAAACTATACATTGATTTAGATCTGATGATCATACAGTCACCCACATAAAAACGTGAAAAAATATATGGTGCATATTGATGATGGCACTAATAAATGCGCCAATAATCAATGTGATGTGAAAGTGCATGTTGCTAATAAATAAATGATGGTGACTAGAAGGTGAACAATAAGTACATAATTGAACAAAAATCAAGATATGTAGGTAAGTGTGAAAAAAATAAGTGTGAATGTAGAGATGTGCAATATGTGTGTATGGGTATGTGAAGAACTGAAGAAAGTAAAGTGAAGTGAGTGATGAATGTATATGTGTGTGTATGTGTGTGAAATATGCGTGTGTGTGTATTCAAGTGATGTGAGAATAACAATAAAATGGAAAGAATGATAAGCCTTTTTTTCTTTTTTTCTCGTTGTATGGTATAATGAGGTAGTGTGAGGAACACACTTTAAAGATCACTGTTGTTACTGGATAGTGATATTAATAAACAATTATACAAAATTGCGCTACACATATAACTCTACACATCTACATTTTAATATTGTATTCCTATAGTTTTCTACATATCCATTGTTATAGGATAGTTAGGTGAATCCCCTGGGATGAACTGTTCAAAAATCAAATGAGGGATTAGTTGTGATCTCAGAAGATCATTACATGTTAGATCACAGCAAGTTCATAAACGATCATCTGTAACATTAAAAATAAAAATTAGAAACATAAAAGTTTAGAAACGACAGTGATTTGATCATTGCTAAACAATTAAAACTGACACCATGAGAGATCCCGACACCTCTATAAAAATGCTGCAAATCCCAAATTCTCATTCAAGCCATTTGGTTGTACTGTTTTTAATTTCCAGATCCATCTGGATTCCAATTTTGACAGTTTTTTCATTACTGACCCACCTCTCAAATCAGTCTTTACACAATCAATGCCTTTGACTTTGAGGGCTCTGGATTCACATCCATGGTATGTGAAAAAATGCCTCGGAAGAGTTTTTAACAACTCAATGTTTTCTGGAGCGGTGCCCCTCGCTGCCTCTATGCTGTTCACGTGTTCCCTTGTTCTGATTTTGAGCTCTCTACTGGTAAGACCAATATAAATCTTTGGGCATGGGCACCATGCATAATAGATCACTCCTTTAGTGCCACAGTTGATTGGCCAAGTGATTTTATATGTCATCTTGCCAGTTGAATCTACAAATTCATCACTCCTAACCACATTTGGGCAGGCTATACATCTACCACAAGGGCGACAGCCCCATTTAGGTTTTGACGCTCCAAAGATTGGTTTTATACTTTGGGGTTGGTGGTAACTGTGGACAAGGGTATCACGTAGATTCCTTGCTCTTCTCGATGCTACCGCAGGTTTTATAGGGAGAATTTTAGATAAGGTGGTGTCGGTTTGTAGTATAGACCAGTGTTTGGCCAGACATTTCCTCATCTGCCCCCATCTGTCATGATAGGTAGTGACATACCTGATTGTCGAGTCCACATTTCTCTTGGTAATGGGGTGAAGAAGTTGGGTTCGTGTAGAGCGTCTTGCCCTCTCATATGCCTTATTTATACATCTTCTATTGTATCCCCAATGGTGATGGAAACTTTGCTAAAGATTTCCGTTTGGGGAGATATTCATTTGTATCTATAGGGGGCTGTGTGTAACGCTCTCTATGGGGGAGGGGGATGTGTGATATCTACAGGGGGCTGTGTGTGGCGCTATCTATGGGGGTGTGTAATATCCACAGGGGCTGTGTGTGGCGCTATCTATGGGGGTGTGTAATATCTACAGGGGCTGTGTGTGGCACTATGTACAGGGGGTTGTGTGTGGCACCATGTATAGGGGGCTGTGTGTGGCACTATGTACAGGGGGCTGTGTGTATGTGGTGTTTTACAGTGTGTGGTATTATTATATTCAGGCGCGCAGTGTTTGGTGCTATTATATTTAGGGGGACACTATGTGGCACCATAATAACTTTATTTTCGTTTATAGGTGTGGAAATGTTGGAAAACTGAGGAGCCGAAGACATCTGAGTGGCAAATTCTGCAGAAATGAGTCATGGCTGGGAGAAGTCGTCATGTGCTCTGGACCGGATGGAGAAGAAAAGAGGAAAAAAAACTACTAGAATCTGAGACGTCGTCACCTGTGAGTCACTAGATTTATAGAGCATCTGTCACCTCTCCTGACATGTTTATTATAGGAAATCCTTGTATTTCACAAAAGTCTTTCTGCAGTCCAGGACTGATTGACAATTCCCCTTGTCAGGATCCTGTCAGTATGTAGGGACACAGCGCTGTGATAAGGGGAATCCGTAACACCCATTTGTTAATGCTTGCCCAAAAAGGTAGTGTTAAAAATATTTAGAGCGCGGCGGTGCGCAAGGGGGGCCCAAGTTTGGGTAACAGCCCAGGCCCCATGGTCTACTTAATCCGCCACTGCTGAACCAGATATTATGTGTAAGGCGGTATTGGCATATTAGTGCGAGATGTATGGAGGGGACAGGTTGATGACAGCATTGTGTGTAGATATTGGGGACGATTCTATTGAATATGGTCCTGATAAATTTGCTGCAAATTGCAGGTGCTCCAGTTGCGCTGTCCAACTCTATGATGTTTTCTAGGACAGTCTCCAAGCCTGTGATTGGCTGCAGCGGTCACATGGAACAAAATGTAATCTCAAGAGGCTACAGCAGACCAAGGAAGATTGTGTTTTGTATTTTATTAACCTTGTCATCGCCCCTCTTCCTATTTCCTATTTCGGACTGCATGTTGCCGATTTGTGCGAATTTATGAGTTGTCCCAGGCCAAATGTATAGATGAAGAAGATCAAAGGTCCAAGAACAGAGCCTTGACGGACACCAACAGAGATAGAATGAGATGAAAAGGTAATGTGTGAGTGGGCAGACAATGAATAATAGGTTGGTGAGATATGAGGAGATACAGGAGATGCCAAGAAATTGGAGAATTTGCAACAGATTGGAGTGGTCGACTGTGTCAAAGGCAGAGGACAGGTCTAGAAGGACTAGCAAAGTGTATTGTAGAAGGCAGAGGATAGTGCTAATAGAAGGAGCACAGAATAATGTAGAAGGTGGAGGACAGGTTTAAAAGGAGGAGCACAAAGTAATGGGGAAGGTGGAGGACAGATCTAAAAGGAGGAAGACAGATCAATGACGGAAGGCAGAGGACAGGTCTAGAAGGAGGAGCATAGAGTAACGAAGAAGTCTTGGGTCAGATCTAGAAGGATGAGTACAGAGTAATGTAGAAGGTGAAGAACAGGTCTAGTAGGAAGAGTAGCACAGGGTAATGTAGAAGGTAGAGGACAGATCTAGAAGAAGGAGCACAGAGTAATGTAGAAGGCGGAGGACAGGTCTACAAGGAGGAGCACAGAGTAATGTAGAAAGCAGAGGACAGGTCTAGAAGGAGTAGCACAGAGTAAAGTAGAAGGTGGAAAACAGGTCTAGAAGGAGGAGCACAGCGTAAAGTAGACGTTGGTAAGAAGGTCTAGAAGGAAGAGCACAGAGTAATGAAGAAGGCAGAGAACAGGTCTAGAAGGAGGAGCACAGAATAATATAGACGTCTGTGACAGATGCACAGAGTAATGTAGAAGGTGGAGAACAGGTTTAGAAGGAGGAGCACAGAGTAATGTAAGAGGCAGAGGACAGGTCTAGTAGGAGGAGCACAGAGTAATGTAGAAGCAGAGGACAGGTCTAGAAGGAGTAGCACAGAGTAATGTAGAAGGTGGAGGACAGTTCTAGAAGTAGGAGCACAGCGTAAAGTAGACGTTGGTAAGAAGGTCTAGAAGGAAGAGCACAGAGTAATGAAGAAGGCAGAGAACAGGTCTAGAAGGAGGAGCACAGAATAATATAGACGTCTGTGACAGATGCACAGAGTAATGTAGAAGGCAGAGGACAGGTTTAGAAGGAGGAGCACAGAGTAATGTAAGAGGCAGAGGACAGGTCTAGTAGGAGGAGCACAGAGTAATGTAGAAGGCAGTGACAGGTCTCGAAGAAAGAGCACAGAGTAATGTAGAAGGTGGAGGACAGGTCTAGGAGGATGAGTACAGAGTAATGAAGAAGCCGGAGGTCAAGTCTTGAAGGATAAGTACAGAGTAATCTAGAAGGTGGATGGCAGGTCTAGAAGGAGGAGCAAAGAGAAATGTAGAAGGCAGAGGACAGGTCTAGAAGGAGGAGCACAGAGTAATGTAGAAGGCAGAGGACAGGTCTAGGAGGAGGAGCACAGAGAAATGTAGAAGGCAGAGGACAGGTCTAGAAGGAGGAGCACAGAGTAATGTAGAAGGCAGAGGACAGGTCTAGAAGGAGGAGCACAGAGTAATGTAGAAGCAGAGGACAGGTCTAGAATGAGGATCATAGAGTAACAAAGAAGCCAAGGGTCAGGTCTAGAAGGATAAGTACAGAGTAATGTAGAAGGCGGAGGACAGGTCTAGTAGGAGGAGCACAGGGTAATGTAGAAGGCAGAGGACAGGTCTAGAAGGTGGAGCACAGTATAATGTAGAGGGCAGATGAAAGGTCTAGAAGTTGGAGCACAGAGTACTGTAGAAGGCAGAGGACAGGTCTAGAAGGAGGAGCACAGAGTAATGTAGAAGGCGGATAACAGTTTTAGAAGGAGCAGCACAGAGTAATTTAGAAGGCAGAGGAAAGGTCTAGAAGGAGAAGCACAGAGTAATGTAGGAAACGGAGGACAGTTCTAGAAGGAGGCGCAAAGAGTAATATATATGTGGAGGACAGGTATAGAAGGAAGAGCACAAAGGAATGTAGAAGGCGGAGGACAAGTCTTGAAGGAGCAGTACAGAATAATATAGAAGGCGGAGGACAGGTCTAGAAGGAGGAGCACAGAATAATCTAGAAGGTGGATGGCAGGTATAGAAGGAGGAGCAAAGAGTAATGTAGAATGCAGAGGACAGGTCTAGAAGAGGAAGCACAGGGTAATGTAGAAGGCGGAGGACAGGTCTAGAAGGAGAAGCACAGAGTAATGTAGACGGTACAGGACAGGTCTAGAAGGAGGAGCACAGTGTAATGTAGAAGGCGGAGGACAGGTCTAGAAGGAGGAGCACAGAGTAATGTAGAAGGTGGAGAACAGGTCTACAAGGAGGAGCACAGAGTAATGTAGAAGGCAGAGGACAGGTCTAGGAGGAGGAGCACAGATTAATGTAGGTGCTGGAGAACAGGTCTAGAAGGAGGAGCACAGAGTAATGTAGAAGGCGGAGGACAGGTCTAGGAGAAGGAGCACAGATTAATGTAGGTGCTGGAGAACAGGTCTAGAAGGAGGAGCACAGAATAATGTAGAAGGCACAGGATAAGTCTAGAAGGAGGAGCACAGAGTAATGTAGAAGGCGGAGGTCACAACTAGAAAGAGCAGCACAGAGTAATGTAGGAGGCAGTGACAGGTCTTGAAGGAAGAGCACAGAGTAATGTAGAAGGCGGAGGACAGGTCTAGAAGGATGAGTACAGAGTAATGAAGAAGCCGGAGGTCAGGTCTTGAAGGATGAGTACAGAGTAATATAGAAAGCGGAGGAAAGGTCTAGAAGGAGGAGCACAGAATACTGTAGAAGGCGGAGGACAGGTCTAGAAGAAGGAGCACAGTGTAATGTAGAAGCAGAGGACAGGTATAGGAGGAGGAGCACAGAGTAATGTAGAGGGCAAAGGACAGGTATAGAAGGAGGGGGACAGAGTAATGTAGAAGGCAGAGGATATGTCCAGAAGGAGGAGCACAGAGCAAAGTAGAAGGCAAAGGAAAGGTCTAGAAGGAGGAGCACAGAGTAATGTAGAAGGCAGAGTACAGGTGTAAAGGATCTGCCAGACACAGCTTCTGTGTCGATGCCCGTGGTTAATCAGTCTGCACCTGCTCCTAGGTCTGATAGAGTGACTCGATCTGCTACCACTCAGGCTGGTAGGCTCAGGAGTGGGAGAACCTATCACAGCCTGGCCAGACGGTTCTAGCTCCCGCCCTCGGCCTATTTATACCTTAATTTCCTGCTTGTCTTTGCCTGGGATTCTTTCCTGTTTCCTACTGCTCCTGCTATTATTATTGACCTTGCTTCATTTTGACCCTGGCTTTACGGACTACGCTCCTGCTCTGCGTTTGGTACCTCGTACACTCCTGGTTTGACTCGGCTCGTTCACTACTCCTGTTGCTCACGGTGTTGCCGTGGGCAACTGCCCCATTTCCCTTAGCTTCTGTGTACCCTTGTTTGTTTGTCTGTCGTACACATATTGAACGTAGGGACCGTCGCCCAGTTGTACGCCGTTGCCTAGGATGGGCCGTGCAAGTAGGCAGGGACTGAGTGGCGGGTAGATTAGGGCTCACCTGTGTGTCTCCCTACCCCGTCATTACAACAGGTCTAGAAGGAGGAGCACAGAGTAATGTAGAAGGCAGAGGACAGGTCTAGAAGGAGTAGGACAGAGTACTGTAGAAGGCAGAGGACAGGTCTAGAAGGAGGACCACAGAGTAATGTAGAAGGTAGAGGACAGGTCTAGAAGGGGGAGCACAGCATAATGCAGAGGGCAGAGGACAGGTCTAGAAGGAGGAGCACAGAGTACAGTAGAAGGCAGAGGACAGGTCTAGAAGGAGGAGCACAGAGTACAGTAGAAGGCAGAGTACAGGCCTAGAAGAAGTAGGACAGAGTACTGTAGAGGGCAGAGGACAGATCTAGAAGGAGGAGCACAGAGTAATGTAGAAGGTAGAGGACAGGTCTAGAAGGAGGAGCACAGAGTAATGTAGAAGGTAGAGGACAGGTCTAGAAGGAGGAGCACAGAGTAATGTAGAAGGCAGAGGACAGGTCTAGAAGGAGGAGCACAGTATAATGTCTTGTGTCTTTGGCAGTTGTTAATTCATTTTCCCTCCTCTTGGCAACTAAAAATTACCCTCTTGGGGGTGACATTGAACATACGAAAAAAAGAAAAAATAATATAAAATCTTTGTTCAATACTGAGGCCTGATGTGGGAGACATTCAATATTCCACCTATATAATGGTGTTTCTTAAAGGTTTCGTCATATGTAACGTGGAGTAATTCAAGAACAACTGGCGGTAATTTCTCTTGGGAATGGAGTTACTCCTTGAAACCGAATCTTCATTTTTTGACATTGTTCCAAAACCGTTACTCATTGGACACCTGTGCTCCCTCGCAACGAAAACTTTCTTGGTCTTCCATTCAGATCAAATATTTGGCCATTTTGCCAAGGACAATAATGTGATGGATAAATCTGTTTTCTTAATCTGTTTGCTGGAATTCTTTGTTTATTTCTGACACCAGGTCTCGGTCAGGTAACTCTGAAAAGAACCTGATCTTGTTTGTGCCAATCGTGTGCTGATGGCAGCTTAGCGCAGGAAAAATACTCTGTAGCTTCCAGAAAGCTGACCGCAGATACCTTCACGGGGCCGAGGAGAGACGCAGCATGGAGAATTGCTTTAAGGTTCTTCTCGTATTGGTGTTGGCCTCCATGGTCAATTCCAAACCTCTGACCTTTCTTGATGCCAACCCCTTGCAATTCATAGCCGAGGCCGTTGGTTTCTACAATGGAGAATCACTTTCAGACGTAGTGTTTAAGCTCTACAAGGAGGAGTATGACTACAAGGTGGTGAGTACCGATCTTCTGATCATCTTTAAGATGTCTGGTTACTTATTGGGTCAATCACGCAATAAAATAAAGATGTGTCACTTCTGAAATATGGACCAACAGAGGCGTAACTTGAAGCTCTACAGCATTTTGGAGTATGTTGGCACTATATAAATAACAGTATAAAGTATCAGGTGATGCCAATCTGCTCTCCTCACCTTACAATAATGTCACAGCCATAGTAGTAAATGTAGCAGGAATATCCGCACTTCCTGCTCGATAAAAGTAAAATTCTTCATTTAGTTCAGAAACTCAGATTAGGGAGCGACTATTTCACGGATGTGCTAGAACTGATGACGCGTCGGTATTCATAGCAGAGGGAGCACCTTGTGTCATATGTGTCTGTACGATGAAGAAATGTAAAATAAATATTATCTTTAAGGAGGACACAAGTGGCAATAACATTTCTACGATTGTGGACGTTCTCTACAACTCCCAGATCAAACAGAAAAGAGGAATCCTGCGTAAGAGACACTACATTTTCAAACAACTCCTGCTGATATAATATGAACTGATATAGATCAACTTTGTCATTCACTTACTGTTAAAATGTTGTGTTTTTATCCATGCAAATTCTGTGTAAAGTTACTGCCACTAGGTGTCTCCCTTCCTGCAATCTGCTGCCTACTCCCTGTTGTCAAGCACTGTCCGTCCCTGGTTATAGACCGGCTGCAGAAATTGTGGGGGGGGGGTATTAATAAACTTCCTGCCTACACAAGTTCATGGAGAGGGGAGGGGAAAAATGAGGAGGGGGCAGAGGGAGACTGAGTCAACAATATATGCTGTATGTAAGTCTATGGACGGGGAGGGCGCAAAGAGATTAAGAAAGACACTGCTGGTAAGATTTCTATCTCACCCCAGTGCTGGATTCTCAGCTACACTGCTTATTTCTGCTGTATAATCTCCTCCATGCTGCTGTAGCTTCTATATATGTGATAGATAGAGATAGGAGAGCAGGAATCTCCTCTTCTATGTGTTCAGTGCATAGAAGACATGATAGCAATTAGGTTTCACCCACTAGCTCAGAGACAACTGAAAATTAGAGCCTGCAGAGGAGAAAACTGCTAAATATTGCAGAATACAAGTCATATAATGGCCAGAAATAGTGTTATTCCTCATGTAAACAGGCGTGAGAGCTTATTCTGAAAAGTCACCTGAAAAGTTAGGTATGTTTTAAAAAGGATTAACATTGTGGTCTTACCCGGGGGCCTCCACCAATAGCCAAAAAGAAGGGGCCACTGTGCCCTTTAATTTCTGGAAAATGCCTTTAGTGATGACCATTATATATATTGCAGTACCTGGGGTGGAAGGCGGGCGGGGATTGTGTCTTGGGTGCTGTGTGCCAGGCGGAATAGCTAAGATATGCCAACCCGTGGCAGGCACTATACTTACCTCATAGAGTTCTGTTACATAGATAACGGTCTGTAGATATTATCTTCTTCTGGTCTCATCACATGTGTGACATATATACAGTATATAGCCGTGGTGACCCGGCTTCTCAGATATATGAGGTGAGATCGCCAGGATCATGCCTGGTTACAATTTAAGGATGATATAGGCGTTTATATGGGAGTGCTGCATGAATATCCCTGTAATGACTGTTTTCCATTGTCAGGCTTTTTTATGTAAAGCTTTATATTTGATATATTGTAACACTGAACCGAAACGTTGCAACAAAAGTCCACATTATTCTAACTAACCTGGAGTTCTGCCTATTTGGGTCCTAAAGGCTTATTGAATGTAATCTTCCATAGATGTTCTCTGTACAAGTCACACACGCCTGAGGCTGGTCCTATGGACGGGCGTTCATATAAAAGGCTGACATGTAATATTACTTTCCTGTAGAGTCCACTGCATGGGAAATGTATGGCTGACTGATTGCAGGGGCTTCTGTTACCAGATCCATAGTGATCTACTGATCGCCGGACCGCTTTTAAAATGAAAATTGTCTGTCCTGATAAAACAACCCCATAAATGATTGCTTGGAATCACCTGCAAAATAACTGCAGAATATGGACCCCTGGATAGAAGCCATGTGATTTATATGATGATGATAATAATAATAATAATAATAATAATGATGATGATGATAATAATAATTATGAGGATGATGATGATGAGGATGAGGATGAGGATGTATAAAATCTCATCACTTTGTTTTATTTTTCATTGCAGGGCCCCAAAGAGCAAAAACAGGCAAATTTCACCATTAAAGAAACTGTGTGTCAAAAATCTGAAAATCAAACAATTGAAAATTGTGAATTTAAATTTGAAGGGGTAAGACCTGAACATATCTCTGCTACCATTGTCCTGAGCAGTGTCTGGGTCATTACAGTATATATATATATACACACTCACACCTTGTGTTCTGTCTTCTATATCTCCAGGTGGAGAAGAGTTGTACCGCATCAAACAATGACCAGGAGAAGACTTTGTGGGTCACCTGCACCGCTGTAACTGCGGGGGTAAGTTCTGATCTGTGTTACCATGGTAATTGTTGCTCAAAAGGACCGCACCGCATTAATGCACTGTAGAGAATAGGGATTTTTTAAGTGCACTGATGCCTGTGGTGGAGATAGCAAAATAAAAATGAAGTTCTGTCCCCTTACAGTCACCACTAGGTGAAGCTCATGGCATAAGGATTTGTTTAGCACCCATAGAACTCTCACGTCTCATCATTGACTTATAAAGGATTTCAAGGTACTAGGAAATCCCTTCCAAGTGCGACCCTGCCAAGCTCCTCCCATCAAGTAGCTATTAAATATATCCACCAGAAGCCCCACCCCTGAGGAGAGAGAGATGAAAAAGTAGCAAATACTGCACTGTGCACAAATAGGGTGAGCTCACTACATACAGATATATACAGCTCCCATAGAGTCACATGATAACATTCTCACTACCAGCAGCCACCACTAGGGGAAGCTCCCCAGATATAGGTATATACATCTCCCATAGAGCAACATGATAACAATCTGCTGCCTACAGCCACCACTAGGGGGAGCTCACTACATACAGATATTTACAGCTCCCATAGTGTTACATGATAACATTCTGCTACCTGCAGCCACCACTTGGAGGAGCTCCCCATGATAACAATCTGCTGCCTACAGCCACCACTAGGGGGAGCTCACTACATACAGATATTTACATCTCCCATAGTGCTACATGATAACAATCTGCTGCCTGCAGCCACCACTAGGGAGAGCTCACTACATACAGATATTTACAGCTCCCATAGTGTTACATGATAACATTCTGCTACCTGCAGCCACCACTGGAGGGAGCTCACTACATACATACATAAAGAGACCCATAAAGTTACACAATAACATTCTGCTGCCTGCAGCCACCACTAGTTCGATCTCACTACAGATATATGCAGCCACCATAGAGCTACATGATAACATCCCGCTGCTTGCAGCCACCACTAGGGGACCCCACAACATACATACATATATGTGGGGGCTGCAGGCAGCAGGATGTTATCATGTAACTCTATGGGAGCTGTATATATCTGTATGTAGTGAGCTCCCCCTAGTGGTGGCTGCAGGTAGCAGAATGTTATCATGTAACTATGGGAGCTGTATATATATCTCTATGTAGTGAGCGCCCCCTAGTGGTGGCTTCAGGCAGCAGAATGTTATCATGTAAGTATATAGGAGCTGTATATATCTGTATGTAGTGAGCTCCCCCTAGTGGTGACTGCAGGCAGTAGAATGTTATCATGTAACTCTACGGGAGCTGTATATATATATATATATAGCAATAGAAAGCAGCAGCACTCACTAGAAACAAATGTGTGGGTGCCAAGCAAGTCGTCCAGATCCAAGGACAAGGCAGTATATAAAAATAGAAATCTTGCAGCACTCCAAAAGTGTGAAAAATAAGTGGTTTATTCAGCCAACAAACAGCGACGTTTCTGTCCTACAATAGGACCTTTATCAAGCATGGTGACATACTGAGTGATAACGGTTTATAAAGAGCAAAAGAGCATTTACATAATTCATCTCATTAAAATACAAATAAAGTGCAAAGTGACAGAATTACAGAGCATTGTGTATATGGATGGTATCAAGTACAATCAAAATATTGATACATAAAGTGCACGTGCAGATACATATAAAATAAACAACATTATCGCATAATAAACATGCAATAATACATGATTACAACATAATCAAATATTCAACAGTTGTGTCAGAACTAGTCACATTAGTTCCCCTCACCACGTTGATTATTTTTGATCACATTGCTACATGGAGCAGGTCAAACTACCTGTTGGTATATCTACAGCCAATAATGCAATTTTTTCTGATGAGGACATTGCGAGAATTTTAAATGGAGCGGAGGGTGATATTTCGTTTCTTAGTGTTCCTTCCACACCGGACATCAAACGGAACCTAGAGTTTGAATCTAAACGTCTAATCAATATCGAGCTTCACTTACTCACGTTGGGCCAATATTACAGGAACAGGATGGTTCCCCGCGGCATGAGATCTCAACTTAAACCAACGATGCACATGCAGCATGAGGAGTTCCGCAACAAATATGAGCAATTGGCAAGTAAATATGCGCTTGATACTATATTACTTAATATGGACTTTTTACAAAGAGATTTAGCTGCACTCAAGATCAAGACCATTAAACTGGAAGACACATTAAAGACCCTCATCTCTACGGATGACTTCAATATGCATATGGAGAAATTACATACTACCCTGGGTAAAGTGAGAACCGAGATTGAAGAAACAAAAAAGAGGAAATGGCACCGCGATCAATCAGATTACCAAACGGGTCGCGTGTATACTTGGGATAATATCCTTGATTATACAAATGTATCATCTAGACGAGATAAACAACCAAGAGTTCAAGTGTTCAACAGGGACACACGCACACAGGGTCCAGTCCGGAAAAACGCACAACGAAGTGAACAGGATGATTTTTTAGAGTTGAATATACTGGACACTACAAAAGGAAAATCACCAGACGAGCAGGACGCAGGAGAAATAGAGGGAGGAAGAACCCGCCTCCAGAAACAAGCACAATACAGAGGACAAAGACCACCGAACAACAGCAACAGGAAAATACTATCCAAACAGTGGTAAATATCTCTACTCATAATCTGTCTGATATACAATTACAGACCCTGTCAAAAGGTCTTTCGTTTTGCCCCAATCAACATACTGATTGGTTCCAATTGGAGTTAGATCTGTATAAGTTCATTAGAGCTATCAAATTGAAAGTCTGGTTTAATATACAATCTAGTGAAGTGGTGGAGCATGACACTCTTCCTAAATTATCTCTGGGTAAAGTAGGACTTTATAATAAAAGTTCGTTCCAACCCCCGATTATGTCACATGCTATTGAGACATTTAGAGAGTTGGTTCAAAAAGACCTAAATATATTAAAAACGCAGACGAATAATGAATTTTTTAAACATCCTAACATGACCTCTTCTGAGATCATAGCTCTTGAAGAACTTATCCATAACCACGATCTCACGATC
Organism: Rhinoderma darwinii; assembly: GCF_050947455.1. NCBI lineage: Eukaryota > Metazoa > Chordata > Amphibia > Anura > Rhinodermatidae > Rhinoderma > Rhinoderma darwinii. The sequence goes on along the minus strand of NC_134691.1, from coordinate 344,170,522 downwards.
AAACCCGCTGATAAAGGGGGTGCGATCGTGGTTATGGATACAATTATGTACATTAATGAATGCAATAGACAGTTACTTGATACTAACACCTATAGGTTGTTAAAGGGAGATCCTAGATATGACATTGAAAAGAAAATTGGATTATTAATCACTCATGCAATGGAAGAGGGTACTATAGATCAACATTTGAAAAAATTCTTAATAATAGAACATCCAACTACCCCCTGTTTATATTTGTTACCCAAGATACATAAAAATCTGTCAAATCCACCTGGCCGCCCCATAGTGTCTGGCAGAGGGTCATTGTTGAATAATATCTCTATTTTTGTTGATAAAGTTCTGAGAGATTTTGGGATCAGTGCTAAATCGTATGTAAGAGACACCTCAGATTTTTTGCAAAAACTGAGGATGATTACCCTACCGGTAGGTTCACTATTGGTTTCTTTCGATGTTACATCACTGTACACTTCAATTAATCATAGTAAAGGGCTAGACGCTGTGAGATGCAAGTTATCTGGCTCTGACTAGGATGCCACATCTTGTGAGTTTATCATGGCACTTGTTGAGCTAATTTTGACATCCAACTATTTTTTGTTTAATGACAAATATTACATTCAACTTAAAGGAACAGCCATGGGGTCCAACATGGCTCCGACCTATGCCAACATTTTTATGGACATGATGGAGGAGATGTCTATCTGTGTGTCCCACCACTTCCAATGGGTTTTGAGGTGGTGGCGATACATAGATGACATCTTCCTCATCTGGACTGATACAGAAACTTCATTAAAAGAGTTATCAATTTCTCAACTCTTTGGATACTGATATTCAATTCACTATGGTATATTCCTCAGAATCCATTCAATTCTTGGATGTTACAGTGATGGCCATCGATAACACTCTGAAAACTAAATTACACGTGAAGGATACTGATCGCAATACACTCTTGAGATATGAAAGCTGTCACCCTAAAAATATGATAAAATCATTACCTTACAGCCAGATGATCAGGGTAAAGAGGATCACAGATGATCATGATGATCTATCTAGGTCTTTGGATATCATGACCTCCAATTTTTTGGAGAGAGGATATCCTAGATCATTAATTTCAAGACATAGAGACAAAATTTGTGATATACCGAGAGAGAAACTATTCGAAACCTCTAAACAACATAGACCCAAAAGAATCCCTTTTATCTCCACATATAATGAATTAAGTGGGGACATCTCTAGGATAATGAATAAACACTGGCCTATTTTGAAAGGGAGTTATGAACACATTGAGGAACTAAACAATGGACCATTGATGTCATATAGACGTACACAAAACTTTAGAGATAGACTGGTTAAAACAAAAGTCAAAGAATGTAAAAATGCTTCACAGCCTTTATTACAACCACTGAAATTGGGCAATTTTCCTTGCTATCATTGTGTAAACTGTACATATATGTGCAGAGGTAATGTCTTTATACACCCTCAAACTGGGAGAAACTATGATATCAGACACACATTTACCTGTGATTCTGATTGGGTTGTCTATGCGTTATGGTTTCCCTTGTCAATTAATATATATATGGGGGAAACTACCTGCACGTTTAAAACTTGCCTAAATAATCACAGATTTTCAATTAGGAAGAAAAAACTAGATCTACCTGTTGCAAAACATTTTGCTGAGAAAGGACATACTGAGAGAGACCTAAAATTTATGATCCTTGACCATATTCCACCATTACACAATGGTGGTGATAGACATATGGCTTTGCATAAGAGGGAACTGAAATGGATATTCTTATTGAATACGTTGAGACCTAACGGACTCAATGTAGAATTTAATGTGGATAGGATTACTGTGTAACGTCTTGTCTCCCCCTCTCCTCCATGTACTCCCGTATATGATCCTCATTGGTCATCTTTTTTGGTGACATGATTTTATTATATTATGCTTTATCAGTATTTTTTTCCTTGTTATTAACATATTTATTTTGTATTATTCTAGATTCCAACGGAACTTCGGGACCATTCTCTCATCATCATTGATCCAGTTGTATTTGCAAAAATTGATTGCTGGTGTTAGATCTAGTCCCAGCCCATATAATAAAGATAATTCTCTATATACATTGCTTATTTCTTGTCTCGTATGGTGATAGTCAGTAGATAAGATGGGGTTAAATACCCAGGCATATATATATATTTTTTCGATATCGCTTTTGCGGACATGGCATTGCATCGACGAACATAGGTCCGTTACACGTTTGTGATCTGCTGGGATTCCCCATACACATTACTTTGTGTTTGGTTGGATCCTAGAGTTCCTGGGTACTAGTTCCCTCTTGACCACGGAAGTGTGGACAGGGATCTAGTATACCCGCGTGTGGACCTTTGGGTGCTCTGTATCCGCCAACATATATGAATCATTATAAACATTGCTATAATAATACTGACTGTCTCCACGAGCTTATTTTTAGATCAAGTTTTGATCTTTTACCTGATTGGGACTATATACGATACCAGCGGTAACTACGTTACAACATGTATCTCTTTAATCATACAGTGCTTTGTGATTGATGGTTGCTTGACAACGGTGAACGCTTTGCGAGGGAGGTGCTCGGGGCGGTGAATGCGTTGTCATCACTGCGCTCCTGAAGCATCCTGTTGCATAGCGACGTAAAAACTTCCGGTCCTCTAACCGGATGTCGGCAACTTATATACACACACCCACATATCTTACAATACCATGCTCTGTGTACTGAGTGCTGTTATACACATAGCCTGTACGCAATTTGGATGATGAAGGTCCTGAAGCTCTGATTGGTGAGGGGAACTAATGTGACTAGTTCTGACACAACTGTTGAATATTTGATTATGTTGTAATCATGTATTATTGCATGTTTATTATGCGATAATGTTGTTTATTTTATATGTATCTGCACGTGCACTTTATGTATCAATATTTTGATTGTACTTGATACCATCCATATACACAATGCTCTGTAATTCTGTCACTTTGCACTTTATTTGTATTTTAATGAGATGAATTATGTAAATGCTCTTTTGCTCTTTATAAACCGTTATCACTCAGTATGTCACCATGCTTGATAAAGGTCCTATTGTAGGACAGAAACGTCGCTGTTTGTTGGCTGAATAAACCACTTATTTTTCACACTTTTGGAGTGCTGCAAGATTTCTATTTTTATATACTGCCTTGTCCTTGGATCTGGACGACTTGCTTGGCACCCACACATTTGTTTCTAGTGAGTGCTGCTGCTTTCTATTGCTATATATATATATATATATATATATATATATATATATATATATATATATATATATATATATATATGTATATATATATATATATATATATATATACAGCTCCCGTAGAGTTACATGATAACATTCTACTGCCTGCAGTCACCACTAGGAGGAGCTCACTACATACAGATATATACAGCTCCTATATACTTACATGATAACATTCTGCTGCCTGAAGCCACCACTAGGGGGCGCTCACTACATAGAGATATATATACAGCTCCCATAGTTACATGATAACATTCTGCTACCTGCAGCCACCACTAGGGGGAGCTCACTACATACAGATATATACAGCTCCCATAGAGTTACATGATAACATCCTGCTGCCTGCAGCCCCCACTAGGGGAGCACACTACATACAGAGATATATACAGCTCCCATAGAGTTACATTATAAGATTCTACTGCCTGCAGTCACCACTAGAGGGAGCTCACTACATACAGATATATACAGCTCCCATAGAGTTACATGATAACATTCTGCTGTCTGTAGTCACCACAAGGAGGTGCTCACTACGTACAGATATATACAGCTCCCATAGAGTTACATGATAAGATTCCACTCCCTGCAGTCACCACTAGGGGGAGCTCACTACATAGAGATATATACAGCTCCTATATAGTTACGTCATAACATTCTGCAGCCTGCAGCCACCACTAGGGTTAGCTCACTACATACAGATATATACAGCTCCCATAGAGTTACATGATAAGATTCTACTGCCTGCAGCCATCACTAGGGGGAGCTCACTACATACAGATATATACAGCTCCCATAGAGATACATGATAACATTCTGCTGCCTGCAGACACCACTAGGGGGAGGTCACTACATACAGATATATACAGCTCCTATATAGTTACATGATAACATTCTGCTGCCTGCAGTCACCACTAGGGGGAGCTCACTTAATACAGAAGTATACAGCTCCTATATAGTTACATTATGTTATCCTGCTGCATGCAGCCACCCCTAGGGGAGCACACTACATACAGATATATATATACAGCTCTCATTGACCTTGATAATAAATCTGTCTAAAAGGGTTTTCCGGGGCTGTAATATTGATGTCTTTCATCAATAGAATAGGTTATTAATATCAGATTAGTAGGAGTCTGATGTTTTGCATTCCCACTAATCTGCTGACTGAAGGGGCCTCACCATCACCTCTTTTATTGCTTACCACAGCACCGTACATTTGGTAGTGGTGATGCCTGGTACTGCAGCTCACTGCAGTTCAGTCTCTTTCACGTGAATGGGACTAAGCGGCATTGCCAGACACAGCCACTAAAAAATGTTCAGCGCTGTGCCTGGTAGACATTGAAAGGGGATTTGCCATTGCCCCAACAATTAGCACATCGGTGGGGTTGCTGGAGGTCGGACCGCTACCATTCTCATATTGATGGCCAGTCATCAATATTACAGTACTGGGAAAACTCCTGTAAGTAACCTCCCGAACTCCCCCTAGTGGCGTCTGCAGCATCATGTAACTCTATGTCTATGCAGAGGATTTGGAGCTTTGTATCAGAGAATTAGAGACTTCCGACCGCTATAATGATATATTATGAAATGAATAGAACAGTTATAATAAAGAAATAGGACAGCACTGACGGGGAGCAATACAAAGCTGTGCAGTGTCTTTATAGTGGAAGTTCTCCAATGTCTCAGGAAATAACAGAACAGAATCCTGGACCTAAAAATAAAAACATGGAGATCCCCTTTATATTGTGTCACCGGAGACCCATCAATATTAACATAGAAAAGAGTCAAACCAGACAAATGCTAATTACCAATATGTATCCAATCGGGTAAAAAAAAAGATTCCATTTCATTGCCCTCTATGGGGAGAATTCTGACTTTTTATCTGAAGTTTATTTTATTTGTTTTGCTTTTGTTGCTTTTTTTTAACAAGACAAAAAGATTCCCAGAAAGTGGATACGTGGAACGGCCAAGAAACCCGGAAGACGACTATGCCGACCAAGCAGAAGAGGAAGCCTCTCCTGAGGACCACGTCACAGTTATGGATGAAAATGATAAGACGTTTCTAGAAGGAGAAGATGAAGAAGAAAGAAGAATCATAGATAAGTTCCTGGCATCAAAATCAGGGATCACTGATGACAAAACTCTTGTATCAAGAACCCCGAAGAGGAAGCTGCAGCCGGGACAGTTTCTTGGAAGATTCCTGTGTCTGGAATGTTTCTTCGACATATTGCCAAGAAAATAAGCTGCAAGTCCCCCCTCCCCCATCCATTATATCATTATTATCAATAGAGTCACTTCAGCAAGACCTTTCTGATACCCTAAAGGAGCAATAGTAGATGGGTTACCTGGGGTGACCGTCATTTGTGTTGCATTGGATGACTGGTCTGGTCTGACCTTCCGTCCTACAGTCACCATCCTTAAAGTAATTGTCCACTCTTGAACACTGTTTTATTTAATTTTTAAGTCCAACATTCTGTGCTGAATAATTTTTTAATATATCTTTAGAGCGCTCCTGAGACAGAGCTCCAAATCCTCTGCATAGACATAGAGTTACATGATTAAATTCTGTCTGCCTGCAGCCACCACTAGGGGGAGCTTAGGATCTCATTGGGTTTGTCTGTGATGAGACCCCTTTTACTGTTTCTCCTAGGTAAACCTCCGCCATACATTAGCCACTCTTATCCTTGCACCCGAGAACCTACTGACGTTATAACCAAGGCCTTGTATATATAGAACAATCTAGAGGGATCAGGTGAGATCGTCACTAACTTATCGCCCTTCTGCGGCAGATTTATAAGGTTCTTGTCCGTTGTTCTCCATTACCGGTAATGATTTTACAGCACTGTCCATAGACCATGAAGAACTGATTTGGGTCACCCAGTCACCCAACTGCATCTTCCCTGTTGTCTCCTCCCCCCCCCCCCCCCATCTGCTCCTGAAAACACTCCCAAACTAAAGTAGAAATTTCCAGACGACAGTCTGGCAGTCTTGGAAAGACAGCAGCCACGTTTTTCCAGTCCTGGACAATCTCTTTCATTTATCATTAAAATTATTACATTATGTAAATTAAATCATATAGCAGTTTTTTTAATGACTTTGGAGGCGGAGCTTGAAGATCCTGGATCCTAGTGCCCCTGTTGTGTAGGTGATGGTGATTTGAACCCTTTCAGGCATCAGAGCCCAGGGGCAACTAGAAACTCTGCCCCCCTATAGCCTCATCACTGTGCGTATAAGTCATAGGACATTAATATTGTATGTGATATATTGGTGCACTGTAATAAAGATATTATATAATGGTTTTGGACGTCTTCTTTGGGCCACACCTCATAGTTTTACATAATGTTCTGGTTAATTACTTCTCTAATGACTATAATGACATTGTGTGTGACACACTCTTATGATCCAGTCGTGGGGACTGACATAGTTATACCCTATTGTGTAATAACCACGGGGGATGAGTAGTAAACACTTTACGGATCACGTGTCCACAGTCACATTTACAGTATTCTGTCTTACCAAGAAAGGGATGTCTCCGGGATCCACTGACTAATCAACTCAGACATTTGCTTTCCCAAGACCAACACAATGGGCAGGGAATGAATGATGGCTGTGTCTGCAGGGAAGGGTCAACAAACATTCGAGGCTCTAGACCAAAAGTTCAGCTCTAGACCAAAAGTTCAGCTCTAGACCAAAAGTTCAGCTCCAGACCAAAAGTTCAGCTCTAGACCAAAAGTTCAGCTCCAGACCAAAAGTTCAGCTCCAGACCAAAAGTTCAGCTCCAGACCAAAAGTCCAGCTCCAGACCAAAAGTTCAGCTCTAGACCAAAACTTCAGCTCCAGACCAAAAGTCCAGCTCCAGACCAAAAGTTCAGCTCTAGACCAAAAGTTCAGCTCCAGACCAAAAGTTCAGCTCCAGATGAAAAGTTCAGCTCTAGACCAAAAGTTCAGCTCCAGACCAAAAGTCCAGCTCCAGACCAAAAGTTCAGCTCTAGACCAAAAGTTCAGCTCCAGACCAAAAGTTCAGCTCCAGACGAAAAGTTCAGCTCTAGACCAAAAGTTCAGCTCCAGACTAAAAGTTCAGCTCCAGACCTAAAGTTCAGCTTAAGTTCTCGGGTTCCTCCACCAGGTCTTTTTTAAATATTGTAGAGGTAATTTAATGCCTCCATAATTGTCACCAATGCGCTCTCCTTAAAACATGGTGGTGAGCGCCGGAGTTGAGAAACATTGATCTGGACCCGACAATCCAAGCACTAGTCATCTAATATCGAGTTGGCAAGTCTCTCAGAAGTCGGTTGGGTAGTCATGATGTTGAGAGACATACAATTATCAAGATTATAAGGTTATTGAGGTCAGGGAGAGACCATCTGGATACGATGACCACCAACATCCCCTTCTGGCCTCTTTATAGGGTCTTCATGTGACCATACATATCGACTATTATGAGCCGAGTCAACAACTGTCGAAAGCGGAAATTCAAGCCTCTTTTCTTTGATTCTGGAACCAAACGGCTGGATCCACTTTTGAAGTCCTTGCAGAGTCTTTGCCTTTTAGGCTTTTGTTGGATTTTTTTAGTGCAAGTTGCAATCTTCGTATGAAAAGTTCAGCAACTCAAATGGATGACACCATTGCTTGACTTTGTCTTGAAGGGGTTGTCCAATTTCGAAAATGCCATTTTTTTTTAGATAAAACTTGACTATGAACTGATCACAGAGTGTTCTTCTACTGAGATCCCCAACAATCAGCTGTAATCTACCTGAGAACTAAGCAGCAAGCAGCGCCCCCACAGGGGAAAATGAAGAATTACACAGACTGTCCATGCGCCACATGATCATGCTGAGTCCTCCAAAGTCAGAGACGCTCTTTGTAGTCACTCTTCACCCTAGTTAATTGATAGGGGTCCTGAAATGAAGATCTCCATATATTAACCTAAAATGTACTAAAAGGGTATTTGAAAATGGGGATCCTAAACCCGACAACCGTCATAGCAGCAGATTATATTCTACTTTGATTATTTTTAACAAACATAAGGGAGTGCTGTATGATTAACGATGGCAAAACCAGGGCTCCACTGACCTTGCGCCCCTGTCCTCTGCTGTATGTGTCCGCCCTGCTGCAATGTAAAGCATGGAGGAAGGAATAGAGCAGTAGCCGGAAAATAGATAGATTTCAAATAGCTCTAATGGTGCAGAGCTGTAGTGTAAAGAATGGGGAAGTGTCAGAACCACTGCTTGAGCCTACTATGAGATAGGAGGGGGATTTCAGACTACCTCATAGATACCAATAGATATTGCAGCTTTGCTGGAGTCACTGATCACAGCTGTGCCCAAAAAAAGAAGAGCCAAAATATAATAGCAGGCGCACGTTACCAATGACTTATGTAGAACATCCACTTTTAGCCTCTCATGCTCCTCAGGTGTCTCATACGTGGTGATCTATACACAGAGGATAATAGATGAAGACAAGGAAACGGTCTAATTACCTGCAGAATATTAATGACATTACTGCTGCACGTGCCATGTAGGAGACTTATATCTGGACTGAGCATCTGCAGGGTTTAGTCTTCCGTCAGCGTGGACTCATTGTGACGTGCAGGTATCAGAGCTCTGCCACACGTACTGCAGCAGGTGCTGAGACCATGGCCGCCTGGTTCCTCTCCGCTGCGTTATTAGCCGCAGCCGCATTACAAACCGCAGGACGCGCGCTTCCACCACCGACCAGCAGCAGCGACTCACAGCGAGGGGTTTATATCTCGGAGGCTACTGCCCTCTACAACACTGAATCTGATGGAGAAGTAGTCTATGAACTTCTGGCTGTGCCCCCTGAGGTGAGCAGCACATTCTAACTTGTACTTTTATAGGTTTGTTCACCAGTAATGTGCGGTATTGTGGATTATACTGGGGTACAAGGACCAGATCTCCATAAGATAAAGGAACTCCCAGTAATTGGTCCTCAATTCTCCTCTTATATGAGGATGGAAAGACTTGTTATTGAGGGCACTCTACTAGCTGTATTATTATTGAGGTCACTCTACTAGCAGTATTATTATTGAGGGCACTCTACTAGCAGTATTATTATTGAAGGCACTCTACTAGCAGTATTATTATTGAAGGCACTCTACTAGCAGTATTATTATTGAGGGCACTCTACTAGCAGTATAGTTATTGAGGGCACTCTACTAGCAGTATTATTATTGAGGGCACTCTACTAGCAGTACTGTTATTGAGGGCACTCTACTAGCAGTATTATTATTGAAGGCACTCTACTAGCAGTATTATTATTGAGGGCACTCTACTAGCAGTATAGTTATTGAGGGCACTCTACTAGCAGTATTATTATTGAGGGCACTCTACTAGCAGTATAGTTATTGAGGGCACTCTACTAGCAGTATAGTTATTGAGGGCACTCTACTAGCAGTACTGTTATTGAGGGCACTCTACCAGCAGGACTGTTATTGAGGGCACTCTACTAGCTGTATTATTATTGAGGGCACTCTACTAGCAGGACTGTTATTGAGGGCACTCTACTAGCAGTATTATTATTGAGGGCACTTTACTAGCAGTACTGTTATGGAGGGCACTCTACTAGCAGTATTGTTATTGAGAGCACTCTACTATCAGTATTATTATTGAGGGCACTCTACTAGCAGTATTATTATTGAGGGCACTCTACTAGCAGTACTGTTATTGAGGGCACTCTACTAGCAGTATTATTATTGAGGGCACTCTACTAGCAGGACTGTTATTGAGGGCACTCTACTAGCTGTATTATTATTGAGGTCACTCTACTAGCAGGACTGTTATTGAGGGCACTCTACTAGCAGTATTATATTGAGGGCACTCTACTAGCAGTACTGTTATTGAGGGCACTCTACTAGCAGTACTGTTATTGAGGGCACTCTACTAGCAGTATTGTTATTGAGGGCACTCTACTAGCAGTATTATTATTGAGGGCACTCTACTAGCAGGACTGTTATTGAGGGCACTCTACTAGCAGTATTGTTATTGAGGGCACTCTACTAGCAGTATTATTATTGAGGGCACTCTACCAGCAGGACTGTTATTGGGGGCACTCTACTAGCTGTATTATTATTGAGGGCACTCTACTAGCAGGACTGTTATTGAGGGCACTCTACTAGCAGTATTATTATTGAGGGCACTCTACTAGCAGTACTGTTATTGAGGACACTCTACTAGCAGTACTGTTATTGAGGGCACTCTACTAGCAGTATTGTTATTGAGAGCACTCTACTATCAGTATTATTATTGAGGGCACTCTACTAGCAGTATTGTTATTGAGGGCACTCTACTAGCAGTACTGTTATTGAGGGCACTCTACTAGCAGTACTGTTATTGAGGGCACTCTACTAGCAGTATGGTTATTGAGGGCACTCTACTAGCAGTATTATTATTGAGGGCACTCTACTAGCAGGACTGTTATTGAGGGCACTCTACTAGCAGTATTATATTGAGGGCACTCTACTAGCAGTACTGTTATTGAGGGCACTCTACTAGCAGTACTGTTATTGAGGGCACTCTACTAGCAGTATTGTTATTGAGGGCACTCTACTAGCAGTATTATTATTGAGGGCACTCTACTAGCAGGACTGTTATTGAGGGCACTCTACTAGCAGTATTGTTATTGAGGGCACTCTACTAGCAGTATTATTATTGAGGGCACTCTACCAGCAGGACTGTTATTGGGGGCACTCTACTAGCTGTATTATTATTGAGGGCACTCTACTAGCAGGACTGTTATTGAGGGCACTCTACTAGCAGTATTATTATTGAGGGCACTCTACTAGCAGTACTGTTATTGAGGACACTCTACTAGCAGTACTGTTATTGAGGGCACTCTACTAGCAGTATTGTTATTGAGAGCACTCTACTATCAGTATTATTATTGAGGGCACTCTACTAGCAGTATTGTTATTGAGGGCACTCTACTAGCAGTACTGTTATTGAGGGCACTCTACTAGCAGTACTGTTATTGAGGGCACTCTACTAGCAGTATGGTTATTGAGGGCACTCTACTAGCAGTATTATTATTGAGGGCACTCTACTAGCAGGACTGTTATTGAGGGCAATCTACCAGCAGTATTATTATTGAGGGCACTCTACTAGCAGTACTGTTATTGAGGGCACTCTACTAGCAGTATTATTATTGAGGTCACTCTACTAGCAGGACTGTTATTGAGGGCACTCTACTAGCAGTATTATTATTGAGGGCACTCTACTAGCAGTATTATTATTGAGGGCACTCTACTAGCAGTATTATTATTGAGGGCACTCTACTAGCAGGACTGTTATTGAGGGCACTCTACTAGCCGTGTTATTATTGAGGGCACTCTACTAGCAGTACTGTTATTGAGGGCACTCTACTAGCAGTACTGTTATTGAGGGCACTCTACTAGCAGTATTGTTATTGAGGGCACTCTACTAGCAGTATTATTATTGAGGGCACTCTACTAGCAGGACTGTTATTGAGGGCACTCTACTAGCAGTATTGTTATTGAGGGCACTCTACTAGCAGTATTATTATTGAGGGCACTCTACCAGCAGGACTGTTATTGGGGGCACTCTACTAGCTGTATTATTATTGAGGGCACTCTACTAGCAGGACTGTTATTGAGGGCACTCTACTAGCAGTATTATTATTGAGGGCACTCTACTAGCAGTACTGTTATTGAGGACACTCTACTAGCAGTACTGTTATTGAGGGCACTCTACTAGCAGTATTGTTATTGAGAGCACTCTACTATCAGTATTATTATTGAGGGCACTCTACATAGTTACATAGTTACATAGTTACATAGTTAGTACGGCTGAAAAAAGACACATGTCCATCAAGTTCAACCAAGGGAAGGGAAAAGGGAAGGAAAAATTTCTACACATAGGAGCTAATATTTTTTTGTTCAAGGAAATTATCTAACCCTTTTTTAAAGCCATCTACTGTCCCTGCTGTGACGGCTCCTGCGGTGTCTCCTGTCCCTGCTGTGACGGCTCCTGCGGTAGGCTATTCCATAAATTCACAGTTCTCACTGTAAAGAAGCCTTGTCGCCTCTGCAGCTTGAACCTTTTTTTCTCCAGACGGAGGGAGCGCCCCCTTGTTTTTTGAGGGGGTTTTACAAGGAACAGGATTTCACCATATTTTTTGTATGTGCCATTAATATATTTATATAAGTTAATCATGTCCCCCCTTAGTCTTCTTTTTTCAAGGCTAAATAGGTTTAATTCTTTCAATCTTTCCTCATAACTTAAATTCTCCATGCCCCTTATTAGCTTCGTTGCTCTTCTTTGTATTTTTTCCAACTCCAGGGCATCCTTTCTATGAACTGGAGCCCAGAACTGAACTGCATATTCTAGATGAGGCCTCACTAATGCTTTGTAAAGTGGCATTATTACATCCCTGTCCCGCGAGTCCAGGCCTCTTTTAATACACGACAATATCCTGCTGGCCTTTGCAGCAGCTGATTGACACTGCATGCTGTTATTGAGTTTATGATTTACAAGTACACCCAGATCCTTCTCAACAAGTGAATCCGCCAGTGTAGCTCCCCCTAGGACATATGATGCATGCAGGTTTTTCGTACCCAGGTGCATAACTTTACATTTATCTACATTAAACTTCATTTGCCAAGTGGACGCCCAAACACTTAGTTTGTTTAAATCTGCCTGTAATTCATGAACATCTTCCATAGTCTGAACTATATTACATAGCTTGGTGTCATCTGCAAAAATAGAAATAGTGCTATTAATCCCATCCTCTATATCATTAATAAATAAGTTGAATAATAGTGGTCCCAGCACTGAACCCTGGGGTCACCACTAATAACCGGGGACCATTCAGAGTAGGAATCATTGACCACAACTCTTTGGATACGTCCTTGAGCCAATTCTCAATCCAATTACAAACTATATTTTCTAAACCTATAGTCCTTAATTTACCCATTAGGCGTCTATGGGGGACAGTGTCAAATGCCTTTGCAAAGTCCAAAAACACTAAATCCACAGCGGCCCCTCTGTCTAGACTTCTGCTTACCTCTCATATAAACACTAAATCCACAGCGGCCCCTCTGTCTAGTCTTCTGCTCACCTCTTCATAAAAACAGATTAGGTTAGTTTGACAACTTCTGTCCTTAGTAAAACCATGCTGTCTGTCACTTATAATGCTATTTATTGTCACATAATCCTGTATATAGTCCCTCAATAGCCCCTCAAACATTTTCCCCACGATGGATGTTAAGCTTACTGGTCTATAATTACCCGGGGAAGACCTAGAGCCCTTTTTGAAAATAGGCACCACATTTGCCCTGCGCCAGTCCCTTGGCACTATACCAGTCACTAGAGATTCTCTGAATATTATGAAAAGGGGGACAGAAATAACTGAACTAAGCTCTTTAAGAATTCTAGGGTGTAACCCATCTGGTCCCGGAGCCTTGTGCACATTTATTTTATTTAATTTAGCTTGGACCATCTCTACATTCATCCAATTCAGTATATCAACTGATATATTAACAGCACTGGCACCGGCTACATCAGCTCCTCAGCACTGGCACCGGCTACATCAGCTCCTCAGCACTGGCACCGGCTACATCAGCTGCTCTTTCTTCAGTTGTATATACAGAGCTAAAGAACCCATTTAGTAACTCTGCCTTCTCTTGATCCCCTGTGACCAACTCCCCATTACCATTATCTAGGGGTCCTACATGTTCAGACCTTGGCTTTTTTGCATTTATATGCTTGAAGAATTTTTTAGGATTTGTTTTACTATCCTTGGCCACCTGCCTTTCATTTTGTATTTTTGCTGATTTTATTACATTTTTACAGATTTTATTAAGCTCTTTATATTTTACAAAGGCTACAGCTGTACCCTCAGATTTGTATTTTTTAAATGCCCTTTTTTTGTCGTGTATTGCCCCTTTCACAGAAGGTGTAAGCCATGTGGGGTTTAATTTGAGTCGTTTATACTTATTACCTGTAGGAATAAATTTTGCACTATAATAACTCAAAGTAGATTTGAAAATCTCCCATTTATCATTTGTTCCATTATTTGACATTAGTTCTTCCCAGTCTATATCCTGAATTGCCGCCTCATCCTGGGGAAATTGGCTTTCTTAAAATTAAATGTTTTTGCCCTCCCAGCCTGCGTTTGTTTTTTACAGTATAGGTAAAATGTAACTATATTATGATCACTGTTACCGAGGTTTTCACGAACATTGACATTCCCAACAAGATCTGCATTATTAGAAATGACCAGATCCAACAGAGCTTCACCTCTAGTCGGGTCTTCCACAAACTGGCCCATAAAATTTTCCTGCAACAGGTTGAGGAAATGTCTCCCCTTTGCAGTTGAAGCCGAACCATGACACCAATTAATATCGCGGAAATTAAAATCTCCCATTATCACTACAGTACCCGCCTGTGCAGCCCACTCCATCTGTTTATATATCTGACCTTCCATCTCCTCAGTTATATTGGGGGGTCTATAGATTACACCAAAAGTAATTTTTTCAGTGTTTACCTCCCTTTCTAGTTCCACCCACAAGGTTTCAACCTCCTCACAGTCTTCACCCACTATTGTCTCTTTCACACTCGCCTTCATATCACTTCTCACATACAGACATACACCACCACCTTTCCTATTTGTCCTGTCTTTACGAAAAAGTGTAAAACCCTGTAGATTTACAGCCCAGTCATGTGAAGAGTCCAGCCATGTTTCAGCAACACCAACTATATCTATATTTTCTTCCAGTATCAAGGCCTCCAGCTCCCCCATTTTGCTTGCTAGACTTCTGGCATTTGTGAACATACACTTTAACTTGCCTGTCAGTTTTTCACTTTTATTATCAGAAATGTGATTTGACATTAATCGGTCCTTTTTATTTACACTGATGTTTTGTAACGAAAGGATCTCCTTATCCTGTTGTCCAGTCCTCTCCCCACATTCTGTTTCTCCCCCCACCAATATAGTCTGACCCCTCTCTAACCTGGCTACCCCTTTTTTTTCTACATTGACCTCCCTCCTCAGCCCTAGTTTAAATACTCCGCCACCCCAGCTAGAATTCTCTCCCCCAGCACAGCGGACCCCCTTCCATTTAGGTGCAAATCATCTGCAGAATACAGTTTGTACCCCAATGAAAAGTCAGCCCAGTGCTCTAGGAACCCAAATCCTTCTCCTCTACACCAAGACTTCAGCCATGCATTTAACTCCCTGAGCTCCCGCTGTCTTTCCTGTGATGCGCATGGCACAGGCAGTATTCCTGAGAATACAACCTTGGAGGTCCTTCCCTTCAGCTTGTAGCCTAGTTCTTTAAAATTATTCTTAAGGCTCCTCCACCTACCATTTATTCTGTCGTTGGTACCGACATGGACCACGACAGCTGGATCATCACCAGCCCCTCCCAGCAATTTGTCCACCCGTTCCACCACATGCCGAACCCTGGCACCAGGGAGACAGCAAACCATTCGGTTGAGGTGGTCTTGGCGACAAATAATTCTATCCGTCTTCCTGATTATAGACTCCCCTACAACTATCAATTGTCTTGGCTTACCTGCATTACCATCCCGCCGACTACTAGCTGGGCTGTTCTCCCGGCTGTTAGGGAGATCAGTATCCACTAGGGCTGCCATTTCTGAGACTGACACCCTCGCATCATCACCCAACCTGGCAATTTTGCTTGGAATGCCAGAAACCGGATCGGCCTTCCTTGTCTTTGACCCCTTTCTACTGCCCCTAACTACATTAACCCAGCTACTTACCTGATCCTGCTCACCCATGTCTTCACCCTCCAGTTCTAACCCACTAACTGCATGCTCTGTGAGCAGCAAGCTCCGCTCAAAATTGTCTATCCTCCTCAGTGTTGCATTCTGCTCCTCCAGATCTCTAATACGAGCTTCCAGGTGAACAACATGCTCACATCTGCCACAGAGATATTCACCCTGGAACTCCGGCTCCAGTCGTGTATACATATGACAAACTGTGCACTGAAGAAAACCTCCAATCTTGCTATCCATTATCCAAGTTACACCAAAACAGCGAACAATTGTCAAAGAAAAGAAGAGTACTTACTGGGGCTTCAACTCCTCTTTTCAACTCCGGTTTTAGAACTCCACTTAGTTCACAAGCCACTTAAACCACCAAGCTCAGAAAGAGCAAGCTCAAAATGAGGTCTGCTGACTAATTTATACCACCTGTGTCCAGTTAACCCCTTCCCCCTCGTCAGCTGCTCAGCTGGAACGAATCTGCAAGGGAAAAAAAAAAAAATTTACAATTTTTTTTTTTTTAAATTGTGTGAGTTTTTGCTATCTTCTATTTGCTAGCAATCAAAACAGATTCACAAACACAGAAATACAGCAACACAATACAGAAGTACAGCAACACAATCCGGTTTTAGAACTCCACTTAGTTCACAAGCCACTTAAACCACCAAGCTCAGAAAGAGCAGTATTGTTATTGAGGGCACTCTACTAGCAGTATTGTTATTGAGGGCACTCTACTAGCAGTACTGTTATTGAGGGCACTCTACTAGCAGGACTGTTATTGAGGGCACTCTACTAGCAGTATTGTTATTGAGAGCACTCTACTAGCAGTATTTTTATTGAGGGCACTCTACTAGCAGTATTGTTATTGAGGGCACTCTACTAGCAGTACTGTTATTGAGGGCACTCTACTAGCAGTACTGTTATTGAGGGCACTCTACTAGCAGGACTGTTATTGAGGGCACTCTACTAGCAGTATTGTTATTGAGAGCACTCTACTAGCAGTATTTTTATTGAGGGCACTCTACTAGCAGTATTGTTATTGAGGGCACTCTACTAGCAGTACTGTTATTGAGCGCACTCTACTAGCAGTACTGTTATTGAGGGCACTCTACTAGCAGTACTGTTATTGAGCGCACTCTACTAGCAGTACTGTTATTGAGGGCACTCTACTAGCAGTACTGTTATTGAGGGCACTCTACTAGCAGTATTGTTATTGAGGGCACTCTACTAGCAGTATTATTATTGAGGGCACTCTACTAACAGTATTGTTATTGCGGCACTCTACTAGCAGTATTATTATTGAGGGCACTCTACTAGCAGTATTATTATTGAGGGCACTCTACTAGCAGTATTATTATTGGGGCACTCTACTAGCAGTATTATTATTGGGGGCACTCTACTAGCAGTACTGTTATTGAGGGCACTCTACTAGCTGTATTATTATTGAGGGCACTCTACTAGCAGGACTGTTATTGAGGGCACTCTACTAGCAGTACTGTTATTGAGGGCACTCTACTAGCAGGACTGTTATTGAGGTCACTCTACTAGCAGTACTGTTATTGAGGGCACTCTACTAGCAGTATTATCATCTGGGGCACTCTACTAGCAGTATTATTATTAAGGGCACCCTACTAGCAGTATTGTTATTGAAGGCACTCTACTAGCAGTATTGTTATTGTGGACACTCTACAAGCAGTATTGTTATTGAGGGCACTCTACTAGCAGTATTATTATTGAGGGCACTCTACTATCAGTATTTTTATTGAGGGCACTCTACTAGCAGTATTATTATTGAGGGCACTCTACTAGCAGTATTATTATTGAGGGCACTCTACTAGCAGTATTATTATTGAGGGCACTCTACTAGCAGTATAGTTATTGAGGGCCCTCTACCAGCAATATTGTTATTGGGGCACTCTACTAGCAGTATGGTTATTGAGGGCACTCTACTAGCAGTACTGTTATTGAGGGCACTCTACTAGCAGTATTATTATTGAGGGCACTCTACTATCAGTATTATTATTGAGGGCACTCTACTAGCAGTATTATTATTGAGGGCACTCTACTAGCAGTATTATTATTGAGGGCACTCTACTAGCAGTATTATTATTGAGGGCACTCTACTAGCAGTATTATTATTGAGGGCACTCTACTAGCAGTATTGTTATTGAGGGCACTCTACTAGCAGTACTGTTATTGAGGGCACTCTTCTAGCAGTACTGTTATTGAGGGCACTCTACTAGCAGTATAGTTATTGAGGGCACTCTACTAGCAGTACTGTTATTGAGGGCACTCTACTAGCAGTATTGTTATTGAGGGCACTCTACTAGCAGTACTGTTATTGAGGGCACTCTACTAGCAGTACTGTTATTGAGGGCACTCTACTAGCAGTATAGTTATTGAGGGCACTCTACTAGCAGTACTGTTATTGAGGGCACTCTACTAGCATTACTCTTATTGAGGGCACTCTACTTGGTTCATGACCCTCTCCCACATTCTTCTCTGCTTGAGACCCTCTACCTACTCCAAGTAGGAGACGTAGGTGTAACTTAAAGCTCCTGCACCCCAATGAAAAATTTGTAACAGGACCCCCCCACCTACCATGTGCAATTTATAATATCGGCGTCTTCTTATGTGGCAGACAGGTCTTTTGACCCCCTCCGGCACCGGGACCCGGCTATGACTGCTACCTCTATACCTACGGCTCTGTATGAAACCATGTGCAGATTCTCACAGGGTATGTCGCTAGCCACGGGGTATCTACAGCATTGACATTTACCCATGGCTGAGGACAATTTCAGTCTTCCTCAGACTCCAACAGACAATGCAGGAAAACTGGAGTCACAGCAGTCAGAAGGTGGTCCAGCATATCCATAGTTGTTAATATTTATAGAAGGTCAAATCCCTTGTTGAATTAAAGAGTAATTGTATTTAAAAAAAAAAACGTTTCATATCAGAGGTTTTGATCGGTGGGGGTGCGGGTGCTCAGCCCCGTTGAATCTCAGCTGAGAGCTTTGCATCTCGGGCTGTAATCGTCGCTTCTTGTCAGGCTGAAGACGCCTAACGAGGAGCGCCGATCACAACCGAAGTCGCAGGCCACTTACCTGAGACCTTCTGCAATGTCAGTGATCGTGGAGGTCTCAGAGCCCGGACCCCACCGATCACAACGTCTGATATGTCTCACAGTTACTCTTTAGTGTGAGAGAAGCGTCTTATAGAATGGAGTTGGCTGGTAAAGAGAATTTCACACCCGATTTGTGCTCCAGCCAATAGGAAGTCAAACACCCGGATATCAACGAGGTTCTCCAAACATTGACTTAAGCAGATCGGAGACATCGCTAATTCAGTTTCCGGAAAGATTGACAAGAGATTTCCAGGAAAACATAAAATAATAAGGAAAACTCATAAATCTTCAGATAAAGAACAATTCCATCTCCGTGTCGAGTCGACTGCCCGTCCGGCTCGACCGATGCTTCCAATGTAAAATTTGCCAGGAGAAGCGATTTTAATATTTCATGTCCCATTATAGTGTTGCACAATCTTATTATCTCAAGAGTTTCAGCATCATTTCTTCGATCCAGCATCAGATATTCTAGAAATTCTGATTTTGAGGAAGCTTTTGCTCTACCTGCACGCCGTTTGCCACGCTTTTCGCCAGCTTCAATTGAGCGCCGTGGGCAAAAGCGCAGCGAAAAAAGCTTTCTCTACCTCCCATTGATGTCAATGGGAGGTCAGAGACGTAAACGCCCGAAGATAGGGCATGTTGCTTCATCCTCACGTCAGCTGGTTTTACCGCTCGCGGGGAAAAAACACATCCACTTCCCATTGGAATCAATGGGAGGAATTTTCGGTAGTTTTTTGGCGCCTTTTCCGAGGCGGTTTCCGCATCAAAAAACGTGTGAAAAAAATCTGTGTGAACTGACCCTAAGACAGAAATGCTAAATATTTTAAATTCTCACAAGAACAGAAGTCGTAGCTATGTTCCTCAGGGTTCTCTATCTCTACAGTAAAGGGTTACTCACATTTTATCCGATAATCCAGAACCAAGAACTTTAGACGTAAAATCCATCTCTGCTATAAATTGAACTGAAGCGGCTGATTCATGGAGGGATATCCACCGGAGAGTCATTCCTTCATGTCCCACAAGGGTGAATATTACAGAAAACGTCTTTGGTGACACAAGATGTCACAATCCAATCGCTTCTTACACAATGGTACCAATATGTAACTATTTGTGGTCAACCTCTTCGCCGTCTTGGTCATGGGTATTAGATAAAGCCAGCAGAGATGATTCTCTACAACAGTGGTCTCCAATCTGTGGCTCTCCAGCTGTTTCAAAACTGCAACTCCCGGCATGGTTGGCAGCCGCAGTATGCCCATGGTGGTGACGAATTTCATGGTAGTGATACAGTTAATGGTGATCATATTGGTGATGGAGTTGAATGTGTTCATGGCAGTGATAGAGGTGATGGTGGTCATGGTGGTGATGAAGATAATGGTAGTGATAGAGTTGATGGTGGTGATGAAATGATTGGTGGTCATGGTGGTGAAGGAGATCATGGTGGTCATGGTGGTAATGTAGATAATGGTAGTGATAGAGTTGATGGTGGTCATGGGGGTCATAGAGTTCATGGTATTGATTGAGTTGATATGGTCATGGAGTTCATGGTAGTGATAGAGTTAATGGTAATGATGGAATCGATGGTGGTCCTCATGGTGATGAAGTTCATGGTACTAATAGAATTGATGGTGGTGATAGAGTTCATAGTATTTATAGAGCTAATGGTGGTGATGGAGCTGATGGTGGTCGTGGAGTTCTTGCCATTGATAGAGTTGATTCTGGAGATGGAGTTGATGGTAGTGAATGCGTTCATTGTCGTGATGGAGTTCATGGTATTGATAGAGTTTATGGTGATGATGGATTAAATGTAGTTGTTTGTGGTCATGGAGGGGATTGTTAAGATTAAATTGACGAGCATGATGGTGGTCATGGTGGCGATGGTAGCAATAAAGTTGAAGTGGTGATGGTGGTCATGGTGCATTCCAACCATTTTTCTTGGGCCGAATGATAATGTATTACACCTGTGATATAAAGCATTCATGTTATACACCATCATCTCTCATTCCAAAGGGCAATTACACTGTACAATTATTCACTCAGGTCACTTATTCCGGTTCCAGCTGCCTCTGGAAAAATGTGCATAATTTCCCACTTATGTAGGTAAAATATCAAAATACAAAGCCCATCAAAAAGTATGTTTCGTCCATTTCATTCACACCTGTTTTAACTAATGCCTTTAATTCGGCATGACGATATTAGCAGTGGGGTCATATGGGTCATAATGGAAAGCTTAGTGATGGTCAATGTTGCCCTGTCAAAAGATGTTTTTCCAGTCACCTGTGAGTGCCGCCTCTGTGAAGAGGGAACAACCAGGAGCAATGACAGTTCAGTCATAAAGTGATGGCCGCACAAGGCGAGAACGTCTCCAGCATGTCAAAATAATGTGTCCCAAGTACTAAACCTAATATTGACTTTACAATTTTATCTAAAAACAACTGCTCATTGAGAACTTTAAGATATATGATAAAGACTGAAGGACATGCTGAGACCATGGAGCTCCACAGTGGAGCCCGGGTGGAAGATTCAACTTTCTCCATCTCCACTGAGGGTTGTGCATCGTGTGCTCCACCTAAGTGTCCTGAAACAGTTATCAAAGTCCTTCAGGAGATGACGATTGCTCATCAGATGGTGGTTGAGGGCCTGAGGTGTATACGTATATATGCATATAGGGGCGGATTTGGGGACAGGTCAGTCTTGATTGTCTTCGTCTGAGACTTTTTGAAGTTGTTAGGTCCCAGCTGGTGGTTGATAGTTATAAGGCAGTAGTTTTGGACCACCGGGAGTTACATGCCACCGGGTCACCAGCTATGGGCAGTTATAATTGGTTTAACATCTGTTGATGGATAAGAAAAAAAAAAAGTGGCCGACCCCCACTCATTAAAGGAACTGACTTGTCTGAGTCGTTATTGTCTGGGTTATGTGGTCGGCCTGGTTGAGAGAATAGTGGGATGGTGGCTGTTCCCTTCCCAAATACGAGGTGCCAACAGTAACGTTTGGTGGGTGAAGAATAATGACCTCAGCTTGGCTTTTATAGGATTTAGACTGGTACAAACCCTAAAACGCAAACTCATTGAACTTCTTGAACTAAAAATCTGGCCTTGTTACACAACCTTCAGGGCCATGTAGATTTGTAGAATTATAAAATATTCTATCCCATTTGTCTTTACTGGAGGACGTTGGTATTTACCCAAATATGAGACCGACATTATATTAGACTGGGGTTCCTTGGGCTGGAGAACATTCTTCTGGGGGCCTCCTCCATCCCCTTTGATGACATTATAATCATTGTTGTCATCACTGAACCCGCAGGACAGACTATTAATAAGGTCTAACAGGTTATTACTGAATCATCTCATAAACCATAGACCCTGGTGGTCAGTGATTTCTCCAAATGGGGTCGTCTTCTGCTAAAACTTTGGGGCCCATTACTGGGTCAGAGCTCGCACCTGGAGGCTCCTGTGTACTCTGGCGGGCCAGCCTATCTCCGGTTGTGGGTCAGGGGTTCTGTTCATTGATGCCAGTAACAGAGGTGGAGATGTGACTGATAGATATCGGCAATGTGCTCCGTAGGCTTCTGATTCCCCTCCGGAGAGTTGAAACACTGCCCTATTGTAGTGTTGTGAGGACATGATGGGAGGAGTAGTTCAGCAATAGCTGGAGAGCCGTAGGTTGGGGGCGACTGATCATTAGTCATTATATTATCCCCTTATGTTCCACATATTATCTTCCTGCTCCCGTTTCTTTATTGATAATGACACGTGGGTGCGCTGACGGCTTCATTGTCGTAACCTCGAGATTTCCTGCCGTTGGATTCTTCTTCGTTAAACATTTCCTTAAAACTCTCGAAATTCTCCAGAACTCGTCCCGCACTGATTACAAGAAGAATGTTTGGTTATTGGGCAATTCTGCAATATATAAAGCTGAGTGCTTCAAACACAATCCTGCAGACGGTGCACAGGGGGGAGGACAGGAGGACAGTCCGAGCTGAGATCCACCCAAGACACTGCACAGTCAGGGGGTGCTCTGAGCTGAGATACACCCAAGACACTGCACAGTCAGGGGGCGCTCTGAGCTGAGATACACCCAAGACACTGCACAGTCAGGGGGCGCTCTGAACTGAGATACACCCAAGACACTGCACAGTCAGGGGGCGCTCTGAGCTGAGATACACCCAAGACACTGCACAGTCAGGTGGCGCTCTGAGCTGAGATACACCCAAGACACTGCCCAGTCAGGGGGCGCTCTGAGCTGAGATACACCCAAGACGCTGCACAGTCAGGGGGCGCTCTGAGCTGAGATACACCCAAGACACTGCACAGTCAGGGGGCACACTGAGCTGAGATACACTCAAGACACTGCACAGTCAGGGGGTGCTCTGAGCTGAGATACACCCAAGACACTGCACAGTCAGGGGGCGCTCTGAACTGAGATACACCCAAGACACTGCACAGTCAGGGGGCGCTCTGAACTGAGATACGCCCAAGACACTGCACAGTCAGGGGGCGCTCTGAGCTGAGATACACCCAAGACACTGCACAGTCAGGGGACACACTGAGCTGAGATACACCCAAAACACTGCACAGTCAGGGGGCACTCAGAGCTGAGATACACGCAAGACACTGCACAGTCAGGGGGCGGTCTGGGCTGAGATACACCCAAGACACTGCACAGTCAGGGGGCGCTCTGAGCTGAGATACACCCAAAACACTGCACAGTCAGGGGGCGCTCTGAGCTGAGATACACCCAAGACACTGCACAGTCAGGGGTCACTCTGAGATGAGATACACCCAAGACACTGCACAGTCAGGGGGCGCTCTGAGCTGAGATCCACCCAAGACACTGAACAGTCAGGGGGCGCTCTGAGCTTAGATATGCCCAAGACATTGCACAGTCAGGGGGCACTCTGAGCTGAGATACACGCAAGACACTGCACAGTCAGGGTTGCACTCTGAGATGAGATACACCCAAGACACTGCATAGTCAGGGGGCACTATGAGCTGAGATCCACCCAAGACACTGCACAGTCAGGGGGCGCTCTGAGCTGAGATACACCCAAGACACTGCACAGTCAGGGGGCGCTCTGAGCTGATATATGCCCAAGACACTGCACAGTCAGGGGGCTCTCTGAGCTGATACACCCAAGACACTGCACAGTCAGGGGGTGCTCTGAGATGAGATACACCCAAGACACTGCACAGTCAGGGGGCACTCTGAGCTGAGATACACGCAAGACACTGCACAGTCAGGGTTGCGCTCTGAGCTGAGATACATACACCCAAGACACTGCACAGTCAGGGGGCGCGCTGAGCTGAGATACACCCAAGACACTGCACAGTCAGGGGGCTCTCTGAGCTGAGATACACCCAAGACACTGCACAGTCAGGGGGCGCTCTGAGCTGAGATACACCCAAGACACTGCACAGTTAGGTCGCGCTCTGAGCTGAGATACACCCAAGACACTGCACAGTCAGGGGATGCTCTGAGCTGAGATACACCCAAGACACTGCACAGTCAGGGGATGGTCTGAGCTGAGATACACCCAAGACACTGCACAGTTAGGTCGCGCTCTGAGCTGAGATACACCCAAGACACTGCACAGTCAGGGGATGGTCTGAGCTGAGATGCACTCTGGTCTGTTCACAGGGGAGAGATATATATATATATATGCAAAAAAAATGGAGCTTGTAGTCTTGTTTTGAACTACTGGATTGTCCTCCATTGGATGTTAGCAACGCTATTTTATGAAGCTCCATTTTTTGCATATATATATATATACCCAGCGGTTCCCCTATTCAGGTGGCCGGTTCTTCTAACCCAGCTGCAGCTTCATCCTATACATCTGTACCATTGTTGTGCTTGTTGCAGCACAACAACTATAGGTGAGCAGTTATCATTTCATATTGTCTTGTTCTACCTTTACCAAATGTGACCTGCACCATGTTGGCGCCTGTGTTTTTTAACTCTTTCCACAGGGGAGAGAGACTGAGGAATAGTCCAGGCTGAGTATCCTCATAGAGAAGACAGTGCAGGCTTAGATACAAGACATTGCACAGAGGGAAGAAAAGGAGGGATAGTCCAGGCTGAGATACCTTCAAGCCATTGGAGAAACGGAGGGGCAGTACAGGCTTAGATACACTACAGCCAAGGCATTGAGTAGAGAAACGGAGGAACAATCCAGACCTAGATACCCCCACTCATTGCACATAGAGAGAGATGGGGACTGTGCTACGTTAGATACACATAGTGCACATACAATGGTGAGACAGAGAGATAGTGCAGGCTTAGATACACCTAAGTCAGTGCACATATTAGTGATGACAGTGCGATACTGCGGGCTTAGATACAACCAACTCTGTGCACATATTAGGGGTGGCTGTCACCCCCGCCGCAGGTAATCTCCCAGCACATAGAACCATCTCTGACTGGAGAAGGACCCGTCCAGACTTCTGTAAATAAAGCTTGATCATGGAAAAATGAAAGGTTCTGTAACTTTCTGTTCTGTGTTTAAATTCTTTTCAATTTCCACGATCTCTGCTTGCTGTCAGTAACTGGGAACATACTTGTCCTGATTTTGTAACAGGTGAATGGCTTGTTACAATGTATCAAACAATGTATAATGTAACGCCCCCAGCAGCTGTGTCAGTTAGATGTGGATGGGTTTTCAGCCTTTGGATGTAATAATCAATGTTCCCATTCACTGACAGGAAGCAGAGATCCGTCTGTATTCAGGCTCTGTTGACTTCTAGGGGACAATGTACCATGTTCCTCCTCAGACTGTTATCAGGTGTTGGTTTATAGAGCAAAAGTTAATAGTGATTACGTCCTACTTCAATGGGTTCTGGTTTGGGGGTCCCCCCTGAGATAATTGTGGGGGTCCTTCTGTGATGACTGCTGGGACTTTGTGTAACTAAGAGCATCATATAAAGTTGTGATAAAAAAAATTCCATTGATGTCTATGGACAATGAACGCCGCTTATCTCCAACCTGGGGGTCGCCAGTTATTGCAATACTACAATTCTCCTTATGCCCTGATCATGCTGGGAGTTGTAGTTTTGCAACAACTGAAGAGCCGTGGGTTGAGGAAAACTGGTCTAGATCATTTAGTGAAAAGGGGGTGTCCACAAAAAGAATCCCCGTAATTATTTCTAGAAGGTGTTTTATTGTATTTCATTTATCCTTTCCCATAATTATCACTTGCCGGTCCAGTCTTAGGCCTCATGCACACGACCGTAGTGTTTTTCTGGTCCGCAAATTCCAGGACTGTGTTCCGTGAAATGTCCTCCGCAGTTCATCCGTATGTAATCCGCAAAATGAAAAAAAAAAAGCCTAGGTAAAACAGGATGACGACAGAACTCATTCCCGCTCGTCGCCTAGCAACACTTCCGCAAATC
>NC_134691.1:344116453-344131453 GCF_050947455.1 Rhinoderma darwinii | reverse complement strand
TGATCAGCTGATGTGGAGGGGTCACTAGTGATCGACTGAGGTGTTGGGGTCAATAGTGATCAGCTGAGGTGGAGGGATAAATCGTG
This sequence comes from Rhinoderma darwinii, assembly GCF_050947455.1. Classification (NCBI taxonomy): domain Eukaryota; kingdom Metazoa; phylum Chordata; class Amphibia; order Anura; family Rhinodermatidae; genus Rhinoderma; species Rhinoderma darwinii. The sequence continues at coordinate 344,131,367 of NC_134691.1, read as the reverse complement.
ATCAGCTGAGATGGACGGGTAAATAATGATAAGCTGAAGTGGAGGGGTCAATAGTGATCAACTCAGGTGGACGGGTAAATAGTGATAAGCTGATGTGGAGGGGTCAATAGTGATCAGCTAAAGTGGAGAGGTCAATACTGATCATTAGTGATCAGCTGAGATGGAGGGAACTATAGTGATTATCTAAATAGGAAAGGTCAATAGTGATCAGCTGAAGTGAAGGGCTCCTTGGTGAACAGCTGATGTGGAGAGATCATTAGTGATCAGTAGAAATAGAGGGGGTGAATAGTGATCAGCTGGGGTGGAGGCGATCAATAGTAATCAGCTGAGGTGGAGGGGTCAAAAATGTTCCGATGAGGTGGAGTTGTTAAGATGACCACTATTCTTTCTTCCATCTAGCTCACTATCTTGAGGGTCAGTCTCACATTTTGCACTACATGCTTGGAAACCTCACATACACACAAAGTGCATTACAGAGAAAATAAATATAAATCTACAGTTACTGTCCTGTCAATGGGGTGGAGCTGTGACAACTGACCATTAACTTACTATGTTGGATTTATTATCTCAGATCTATGACTTACTATCTCAAAACACCCACTTACTACCTCAGACCACCCACTTACTATCTCAGACCACCCACTTACTATCTCAGACCACCCACTTACTATCTCAGATCACCCACTTATTATCTCAAACTACCCACTTACTACCTCAGACCACCGACTTACTATCTCAGACCACCCACTTACTACCTCAGACTATTGACTTACTATCTCAGACCACCCACTTACTACCTCAGACCACCCACTTACTATCTCAGACCACCCACTTACTACTTCAGACCACCCACTTACTATCTCAGACCATTGACTTACTATCTCAGACCACCGACTTACTATATCAGACCATTGACTTACTATCTCAGACCACCCGCCTACTATCTCAGACCACCCACTTACTATCTCAGACCACCCACCTACTATCTCAGACCACCCACTTACTATCTCAGACCACCCACTTACTATCCCAGACCACCCACTTACTATTTCAGACCACCCACTTACTATCACAGACCACCCACTTACTATCTCAGACCATTTACTTACTATCTCAGACCACCCACCTACTATCTCAGACCACCCACTTACTATCTCAGACCATTTACTTACTATCTCAGACCACCCACCTACTATCTCAGACCACCCACTTACTATCTCAGACCACCCACTTACTATCTCAGACCATTGACTTACTATCTCAGACCACTCACTTACTACCTCAGACCACCCACTTACTATCTCAGACCATTGACTCACTATCTCAGACCACCCACTTACTATCTCAGACCTATGACTTACTACCTCAGACCACCCACTTACTACCTCAGACCACCCACTTACTATCTCAGACCACCCACTTACTACCTCAGACCACTGATGATAGTTCTCCTTGCATTCTCTCTACAGGGTGATACTTTGCAGGGCGAAGAAAACAAGAAGCCAAAATCTGTTAGGAGTCATCGCGTTTACGAGCTCTTGAGAACCAACGAAAAGAATCTCGGGACCAATTTCCTGCAGTTTGATAAGACGGGCTCGGTGGGCAGCCAGTTTGTGTCCTCCTGCCTAAGCTGCATCTTCGATTTTCTCAATCCGAAAATGAAAGCAAAAGTCTAAGGCCGATAATGTTCCCAGATTTCTCCCTGCAGTTATTAGATTCAGTGAGGAGTGAAGGAGCAGATCAATAGCCTAATAGACCAGTGGACTGCAACCATGAGCGGTTGTGAAACTACAACTCCCACCATCCACTGAGAGCCACAGGCCACCACAGCATGCTGGGAGTTGTAGTTTTACGAGCCGCAGGTTGCAGATCACTAGCATCGACTTTCATAAACCTACAAGTCATTTACGTATTCTGTCTGATACTTTAATGTTAAAAATTGCAACTATTCTGGTATTTGGGGTAAATGCAGTTTATCTGCTGATTGTGTCTACTCAAGAAGATCAATAAAGATTGTTAATGAAGGATCGGTTGATGTGTATAAGATTTGACTCAATTTATAAGACATGGCTAGTGGCCCCGCTCCTGTGAAGAAGGTTCCCTCAGGTAGTCTCCATAGTCCTTACCTTCTGGAGGGTTTGTTACAATTGCAATAGAATAATCAATGTGACTGTGTGATCATCACATGATCGTGAAAGACTTTCATCCTCTTGAAGTTCACATTCACTGACAGCAAGCAGACATATTGAAAATGATGAGCAATTGAAACACAAACGTCCTTATTTATCAAGCGATTTGCACCACTCTAGTAGCAGAGAAAAATGTTCTTTTTTTCACAAAAACTTATTTTATCATTTTTACGCTGCGCCCGGCACTTTAAAAGAGGGGGCGTGGCTTAGCAGAAGGGCCTAAATTATAGCAGAAATTTGACATAAGTTACAGAGAATGGCGGAGCCTCTGTTACTTTTCTTTTTTGGCCCACAGGCAGCCCAAGATGTGAGTCATTTATTATGAGGAGGTCAGATTTTAATAATTTACTCGCATCTTCAGATTAGGGCTGGTGAATGACACCCGAGTCTTAGTACATCTGCCCCAAAGTCTATTAGAGAGTGGTAAACTGTTCACCGTACAATGATAACGCTTCATGAGCTCCCGGAGAAGACCGTTTTACTCTTACATATGTATCTAGAGGGTTCGTCTACTCTTATGTAAATTATTCTTAATTATTGTATGAGCTTTGAAACTTTCTTAGGCCCAGTTCACACAAAGTTTTTTTGGCGCTGATTTTGACACGGAATTCCTGAGGGAATTTTGAGGCAGATTTCTTCTGCCTGCAAAAAAACTCAGTGTGAACTAGGCCTTACCGACTTTAGGGGGAATGACCAGACCTATTTCTGGCTTAGTGACCAAGCAGGGACAGATTTTGCATTTCTGGGGCCTCAAGCAAAGTTATGTCTAGGGGCTCTAATCAACGACACCTGTAGAGAGTGCCACACACAGAGCCCCCTGTAGAGAGGGCCACACGCAGAGCCCACTTAAGAGAGTGCCGCAAACAGATCCCCCTGTAGAGAGTGCCACACAGAGCCCCCTGTAGAGAGTGCCGCACACAGATCCCCCTGTAGAGAGTGCCACATACATTGCCCCATGTAGAGAGTGCCACATACATTGCCCCCTGTAGAGAGTGCCACGAACAGAGCCCCCTGTAGAGAGTGGCAAACACAGAGCCCCCTGTAGAGAGTGCTGCACACAGATCCCCCTGTAGAGAGTGCCACATACATTGCCACCTGTAGAGAGTGCCACAAACAGAGTACACTGTAGAGAGTGTCATACACGGTGCCCCCTGTCATACACATAGTGCCTCCTATAAATAGTACCACACACAGTGCCCTCTGTAGATAGTGCCACGCACAGTGCCCCCTGTTGTGCGATACACAGTGCCCCTTGTAGAAAGTGCCTGCTCCGCCATAGTATTTAATTGTATCTGCATCCTGAGGACGCAGATACATTTGAATGTGGCGGTTGCCCGGGGTACTGGGCCAAAGATTTGGGGCTTCTGCCTCAGATGCCCGGGGCTAGAGAGGCCAATGCCGACAACTATATCTTCATCCTGAGGATGCAGATATAGTTGAGAGTTGTGGCACTCTCAGGGAGCCCCACAGGGGTGCCCTGATCTATGGGCCACACGCAATTGCGTAGTTTGCGTTGTGGACCGCCATTGTGACCAAGTATTCTTTTTTATTTTTTCATCATTGCATTCAAAGAGTCAGAACTTTTTTATTTTTTTTGGAGACAAAGTTGCATGAGGGCTCGTTTTTTGCAGGATGAGTTGTTTTTTTCAATGGCACGCTTTTGGGTACAAATAATATATTGTTCACTTTTAAAGTTATTTGGGGGGGGATTGAAAAAAAAAAAACAGCTATTTTGGCATTGATTTATTGTGGCCAAATGAAAATGATAAATATGAACATGAGATTCCCGGTTAACATTTCGGTAAAAATAACGTTACCTTTATTCTATGGGTCGGTACGATTACAGCAGTCTCACATATGTTTAGGTTTTTTAGGTTTTACTACTTTTCCACGATAAAAACATTTCTAAACTTAAATTATTTGTTTTTGAATCGTCACATTTTTTTTTTGTACGGCAACTTTATTATTTGGGTAATTACAATCGCGGCGAAACCATATATGTATATTTTTATTTATTTCATACACTTTTTTAAAATAAAAACGCTTTTTATGGAAAATAAATTTTGTTAATTTTTTTACTCTGCACGTTTATATTATTTTAATAAACTTTCTTTAACTGTATTTAATAATTTTTTTCTTTTCACTTGGAGACTTCTCAATGCGATTGTCCGATCACTTATATATACGGCTTTAATGTACTCACAATACCAAATTATTACTGCCTGTCAGTATAAAACCTCTCGCACGGTCCAATCCGCATACAGTTATGGAAAGCCTAATGGCCTTTGTCAGGCCATCGTGTTTGTGAGCTATCAGTAGGCGACAGAAGCCCCTCCCTCTATCAAAACCACTTATAAGCATTTAATTGGTTAAATTGGTTAAATGGCCAAGATCAGAGGTTTCTCCGATCCCGGCCATTGCAGTGGGAGCCCGGCTGTCAGGCACAGCTAAAATGCCTGTACAATCACTATCCTCGACATGCACGAGAGAAGAAAGAAAGAAAGAAAGAAAGAAAGAAAGAAAGAAAGAAAGAAAGAAAGAAAGAAAGAAAGAAAGAAAGAAAGAAAGAAAGAAAGAAAGAGAAAGGAAGAGAGATCATTAACACTGGAGAGACCTGGAGAGAGAGCGGCCACCTCCTCATAGATCATTAATACTGGAGAGACCTGGAGAGAGAGCGGCCACCTCCTCATAGATCATTAATACTGGAGAGACCTGGAGATAGAGCGGCCACCTCCTCATAGATCATTAATACTGGAGAGACCTGGAGAGAGAGCGGCCACCTCCTCATAGATCATTAACACTGGAGAGACCTGGAGAGAGAGCGGCCACCTCCTCATAGATCATTAATACTGGAGAGACCTGCAGAGAGAGCGGCCACCTCCTCATAGATCATTAATACTGGAGAGACCTGGAGAGAGGGCGGCCACCTCCTCATAGATCATTAATACTGGAGAGACCTGCAGAGAGAGCGGCCACCTCCTCATGGATCATTAATACTGGAGAGACCTGGAGAGAGAGCGGCCACCTCCTCATAGATCATTAATACTGGAGAGATCTGAAGAGAGAGCGGCCACATCCTCATGGATCATTAATACTGGAGAGACATGGAGAGAGAGCGGCCACCTCCTCATAGATCATTAATACTGGAGAGACCTGGAGAGAGGACGGCCACCTCCTCATAGATCATTAATACTGGAGAGACCTGGAGAAAGAGTGGCCACCTCCTCATAGATCATTAATACTGGAGAGACCTGGAGAGAGAGCGGCCACCTCCTCATAGATCATTAATACTGGAGAGACCTGGAGAGAGAGCGGCCACCTCCTCATGGATCATTAATACTGGAGAGACCTGGAGAGAGAGCGGCCACCTCCTCATAGATCATTAATACTGCAGAGACCTGGAGAGAGAGCGGCCACCTCCTCATAGATCATTAATACTGGAGAGACCTGGAGAGAGAGCGGCCACCTCCTCATAGATCATTAATACTGGAGAGACCTGGAGAGAGAGCGGCCACCTCCTCATGGATCATTAACACTGGAGAGACCTGGAGAGAGAGCGGCCACCTCCTCATAGATCATTAATACTGGAGAGACCTGGAGAGAGGGTGGCCACCTCCTCATAGATCATTAATACTGGAGAGACCTGCAGAGAGGGCGGCCACCTCCTCATAGATCATTAATACTGGAGAGACATGGAGAGAGGACGGCCACCTCCTCATAGATCATTAATACTGCAGAGACCTGGAGAGAGAGCGGCCACCTCCTCATAGATCATTAATACTGGAGAGACCTGGAGAGAGGACGGCCACCTCCTCATAGATCATTAATACTGGAGAGACCTGGAGAGAGGGCGGCCATCTCCTCATGGATCATTAATACTGGAGAGACCTGCAGAGAGGGCGGCCACCTCCTCATAGATCATTAATACTGGAGAGACCTGGAGAGAGGGCGGCCACCTCCTCATAGATCATTAACACTGGAGAGACCTGCAGAGAGAGCGGCCACCTCCTCATAGATCATTAATACTGGAGAGACCTGGAGAGAGGGCGGCCACCTCCTCATAGATCATTAACACTGGAGAGACCTGAAGAGAGAGCGGCCACCTCCTCATAGATCATTAACACTGAAGAGACCTGCAGAGAGAGCGGCCACCTCCTAATAGATAATTAACACTGAAGAGACCTGAAGAGAGGGAGGCCACCTCCTCATAGATCATTAATACTGGAGAGATCTGAAGAGAGGGAGGCCACCTCCTCATAGATCATTAATACTGGAGAGACCTGCAGAGAGAGCGGCCACCTCCTCATAGATCATTAATACTGGAGAGACCTGGAGAGAGAGCGGCCACCTCCTCATAGATCATTAATACTGGAGAGATCTGAAGAGAGAGCGGCCACCTCCTCATAGATCATTAATACTAGAGAGACCTGGAGAGAGAGCGGCCACCTCCTCATGGATCATTAATACTAGAGAGACCTGGAGAGAGAGCGGCCACCTCCTCATGGATCATTAATACTGGAGAGACCTGGAGAGAGAGCGGCCACCTCCTCATAGATCATTAATACTGGAGAGACCTGCAGAGAGAGCGGCCACCTCCTCATAGATCATTAATACTGGAGAGACCTGGAGAGAGAGCGGCCACCTCCTCATAGATCATTAATACTGGAGAGACCTGCAGAGAGAGCGGCCACCTCCTCATAGATCATTAATACTGGAGAGACCTGGAGAGAGGACGGCCACCTCCTCATAGATCATTAATACTGGAGAGACCTGAGCGGACACCTCCTCATAGATCATTAATACTGGAGAGACCTGGAGAGAGGACGGCCACCTCCTCATGAATCATTACTACTGGAGAGACCTGAGCGGCCACCTCCTCATAGATCATTAACACTGGAGAGACCTGGAGATAGAGCGGCCACCTCCTCATAGATCATTAATACTGGAGAGACCTGGAGAGAGAGCGGCCACCTCCTCATAGATCATTAATACTGGAGAGACCTGGAGAGAGGGCGGCCACCTCCTCATAGATCATTAACACTGGAGAGACCTGGAGAGAGAGCGGCCACCTCCTCATAGATCATTAATACTGGAGAGACCTGGAGATAGAGCGGCCACCTCCACATGGATCATTAATACTGGAGAGACCTGGAGAGAGAGCGGCCACCTCCTCATGGATCATTAACACTGGAGAGACCTGGAGATAGAGCGGCCACCTCCTCATAGATCATTAATACTGGAGAGACCTGGAGAGAGAGCGGCCAACTCCTCATGGATCATTAACACTGGAGAGACCTGGAGATAGAGCGGCCACCTCCTCATAGATCATTAATACTGGAGGGACCTGCAGAGAGAGCGGCCACCTCCTCATAGATCATTAACACTGAAGAGACCTGAAGAGAGGGAGGCCACCTCCTCATAGATCATTAATACTGGAGAGATCTGAAGAGAGGGAGGCCACCTCCTCATAGATCATTAATACTGGAGAGACCTGCAGAGAGAGCAGCCACCTCCTCATAGATCATTAATACTAGAGAGACCTGGAGAGAGAGCGGCCACCTCCTCATAGATCATTAACACTGAAGAGACCTGAAGAGAGGGAGGCCACCTCCTCATAGATCATTAATACTGGAGAGATCTGAAGAGAGGGAGGCCACCTCCTCATAGATCATTAATACTGGAGAGACCTGCAGAGAGAGCGGCCACCTCCTCATAGATCATTAATACTGGAGAGACCTGGAGAGAGAGCGGCCACCTCCTCATAGATCATTAATACTGGAGAGACCTGCAGAGAGAGCGGCCACCTCCTCATAGATCATTAATACTGGAGAGACCTGGAGAGAGAGCGGCCACCTCCTCATAGATCATTAATACTGGAGAGACCTGCAGAGAGAGCGGCCACCTCCTCATAGATCATTAATACTGGAGAGACCTGGAGAGAGGACGGCCACCTCCTCATAGATCATTAATACTGGAGAGACCTGAGCGGACACCTCCTCATAGATCATTAATACTGGAGAGACCTGGAGAGAGGACGGCCACCTCCTCATGAATCATTACTACTGGAGAGACCTGAGCGGCCACCTCCTCATAGATCATTAACACTGGAGAGACCTGGAGATAGAGCGGCCACCTCCTCATAGATCATTAACACTGGAGAGACCTGCAGAGAGAGCGGCCACCTCCTCATAGATCATTAATACTGGAGAGACCTGGAGAGAGGGCGGCCACCTCCTCATAGATCAGAAACACTGGAGAGACCTGGAGAGAGGGCGGCCACCTCCTCATAGATCATTAACACTGGAGAGACCTGGAGAGAGAGCGGCCACCTCCTCATAGATCATTAATACTGGAGAGACCTGGAGATAGAGCGGCCACCTCCACATGGATCATTAATACTGGAGAGACCTGGAGAGAGAGCGGCCACCTCCTCATGGATCATTAACACTGGAGAGACCTGGAGATAGAGCGGCCACCTCCTCATAGATCATTAATACTGGAGAGACCTGGAGAGAGAGCGGCCAACTCCTCATGGATCATTAACACTGGAGAGACCTGGAGATAGAGCGGCCACCTCCTCATAGATCATTAATACTGGAGGGACCTGCAGAGAGAGCGGCCACCTCCTCATAGATCATTAACACTGAAGAGACCTGAAGAGAGGGAGGCCACCTCCTCATAGATCATTAATACTGGAGAGATCTGAAGAGAGGGAGGCCACCTCCTCATAGATCATTAATACTGGAGAGACCTGCAGAGAGAGCAGCCACCTCCTCATAGATCATTAATACTAGAGAGACCTGGAGAGAGAGCGGCCACCTCCTCATAGATCATTAACACTGAAGAGACCTGAAGAGAGGGAGGCCACCTCCTCATAGATCATTAATACTGGAGAGACCTGCAGAGAGAGCGGCCACCTCCTCATAGATCATTAATACTGGAGAGACCTGGAGAGAGAGCGGCCACCTCCTCATAGATCATTAATACTGGAGAGACCTGCAGAGAGAGCGGCCACCTCCTCATAGATCATTAATACTGGAGAGACCTGGAGAGAGAGCGGCCACCTCCTCATAGATCATTAATACTGGAGAGACCTGCAGAGAGAGCGGCCACCTCCTCATAGATCATTAATACTGGAGAGACCTGGAGAGAGGACGGCCACCTCCTCATGAATCATTACTACTGGAGAGACCTGAGCGGCCACCTCCTCATAGATCATTAACACTGGAGAGACCTGGAGATAGAGCGGCCACCTCCTCATAGATCATTAATACTGGAGAGACCTGAGCGGACACCTCCTCATAGATCATTAATACTGGAGAGACCTGGAGAGAGGACGGCCACCTCCTCATGAATCATTACTACTGGAGAGACCTGAGCGGCCACCTCCTCATAGATCATTAACACTGGAGAGACCTGGAGATAGAGCGGCCACCTCCTCATAGATCATTAATACTGGAGAGACCTGGAGAGAGAGCGGCCACCTCCTCATAGATCATTAATACTGGAGAGACCTGGAGAGAGGGCGGCCACCTCCTCATAGATCATTAAAACTGGAGAGACCTGGAGAGAGAGCGGCCACCTCCTCATAGACCATTAATACTGGAGAGACCTGGAGATAGAGCGGCCACCTCCTCATAGATCATTAATACTGGAGGGACCTGCAGAGAGAGCGGCCACCTCCTCATAGATCATTAATACTGTAGAGACCTGCAGAGAGAGCGGCCACCTCCTCATAGATCATTAATACTGGAGAGACCTGGAGAGAGAGCGGCCACCTCCTCATGGATCATTAACACTGGAGAGACCTGGAGATAGAGCGGCCACCTCCTCATAGATCATTAATACTGGAGAGACCTGGAGAGAGAGCGGCCAACTCCTCATGGATCATTAACACTGGAGAGACCTGGAGATAGAGCGGCCACCTCCTCATAGATCATTAATACTGGAGGGACCTGCAGAGAGAGCGGCCACCTCCTCATAGATCATTAACACTGGAGAGACCTGGAGAGAGAGTGGCCACCTCCTCATAGATCATTAATACTGGAGAGATCTGAAGAGAGAGCGGCCACCTCCTCATGAATCATTACTACTGGAGAGACCTGAGCGGCCACCTCCTCATAGATCATTAATACTGGAGAGACCTGGAGAGAGAGCGGCCACCTCCTCATAGATCATTAACACTGGAGAGACCTGCAGAGAGAGCGGCCACCACCTCATAGATCATTAATACTGGAGAGACCTGGAGAGAGGGCGGCCACCTCCTCATAGATCATTAACACTGGAGAGACCTGGAGAGAGGGCGGCCACCTCCTCATAGATCATTAATACTGGAGAGACCTGGAGAGAGAGCGGCCACCTCCACATGGATCATTAATACTGGAGAGACCTGTAGAGAGAGCGGCCACCTCCTCATAGATCATTAACACTGGAGAGAGAGCGGCCACCTCCTCATAGATCATTAACACTGGAGGGACCTGCAGAGAGAGAGCGGCCACCTCCTCATAGATCATTAATACTGGAGAGACCTGCAGAGAGAGCGGCCACCTCCTCATAGATCATTAATACTGGAGAGACCTGCAGAGAGAGCGGCCACCTCCTCATAGATCATTAATACTGGAGAGACCTGCAGAGAGAGCGGCCACCTCCTCATGGATCATTAATACTGCAGAGACCTGGAGAGAGAGCGGCCACCTCCTCATAGATCATTAATACTGGAGAGACCTGGAGAGAGAGCGGCCACCTCCTCATAGATCATTAATACTGGAGAGACCTGCAGAGAGAGCGGCCACCTCCTCATGGATCATTAATACTGCAGAGACCTGGAGAGAGAGCGGCCACCTCCTCATGGATCATTAATACTGGAGAGACCTGGAGAGAGGACGGCCACCTCCTCATAGATCATTAATACTGGAGAGACCTGGAGAGAGGGCGGCCACCTCCTCATAGATCATTAATACTGGAGAGACATGGAGAGAGGGAGGCCACCTCCTCATAGATCATTAACACTGAAGAGACCTGGAGAGAGGGAGGCCACCTCCTCATAGATCATTAATACTGCAGAGACCTGGAGAGAGAGCGGCCACCTCCTCATAGATCATTAATACTGGAGAGACCTGGAGAGAGGACGGCCACCTCCTCATAGATCATTAATACTGGAGAGACCTGGAGAGAGGGCGGCCATCTCCTCATGGATCATTAATACTGGAGAGACCTGCAGAGAGGGCGGCCACCTCCTCATAGATCATTAATACTGCAGAGACCTGGAGAGAGAGCGGCCACCTCCTCATGGATCATTAATACTGGAGAGACCTGCAGAGAGAGCGGCCACCTCCTCATAGATCATTAATACTGGAGAGACCTGGAGAGAGGGCGGCCACCTCCTCATAGATCATTAACACTGAAGAGACCTGCAGAGAGAGCGGCCACCTCCTCATAGATCATTAATACTGGAGAGACCTGGAGAGAGGGCGGCCACCTCCTCATAGATCATTAACACTGAAGAGACCTGAAGAGAGGGAGGCCACCTCCTCATAGATCATTAATACTGGAGAGATCTGAAGAGAGGGAGGCCACCTCCTCATAGATCATTAATACTGGAGAGACCTGCAGAGAGAGCAGCCACCTCCTCATAGATCATTAATACTAGAGAGACCTGGAGAGAGAGCGGCCACCTCCTCATAGATCATTAATACTGGAGAGACCTGCAGAGAGAGCGGCCACCTCCTCATAGATCATTAATACTGGAGAGACCTGGAGAGAGGGCGGCCACCTCCTCATAGATCATTAACACTGAAGAGACCTGAAGAGAGGGAGGCCACCTCCTCATAGATCATTAATACTGGAGAGATCTGAAGAGAGGGAGGCCACCTCCTCATAGATCATTAATACTGGAGAGACCTGCAGAGAGAGCGGCCACCTCCTCATAGATCATTAATACTGGAGAGACCTGGAGAGAGAGCGGCCACCTCCTCATAGATCATTAATACTGGAGAGACCTGCAGAGAGAGCGGCCACCTCCTCATAGATCATTAATACTGGAGAGACCTGGAGAGAGGGCGGCCACCTCCTCATAGATCATTAACACTGAAGAGACCTGCAGAGAGAGCGGCCACCTCCTCATAGATCATTAACACTGAAGAGACCTGAAGAGAGGGAGGCCACCTCCTCATAGATCATTAATACTGGAGAGACCTGCAGAGAGAGCAGCCACCTCCTCATAGATCATTAATACTAGAGAGACCTGCAGAGAGAGCGGCCACCTCCTCATAGATCATTAATACTGGAGAGACCTGCAGAGAGAGCGGCCACCTCCTCATAGATCATTAATACTGGAGAGACCTGGAGAGAGGGCGGCCACCTCCTCATAGATCATTAATACTGGAGAGACCTGCAGAGAGAGCGGCCACCTCCTCATAGATCATTAATACTAGAGAGACCTGGAGAGAGAGCGGCCACCTCCTCATGGATCATTAATACTGGAGAGACCTGGAGAGAGAGCGGCCACCTCCTCATAGATCATTAATACTGGAGAGATCTGAAGAGAGGGCGGCCACCTCCTCATGGATCATTAATACTGGAGAGACCTGGAGAGAGAGCGGCCACCTCCTCATAGATCATTAACACTGAAGAGACCTGCAGAGAGAGCGGCCACCTCCTCATAGATCATTAATACTGGAGGGACCTGCAGAGAGAGCGGCCATCTCCTCATAGATCATTAACACTGGAGAGACCTGCAGAGAGAGCGGCCACCTCCTCATAGATCATTAACACTGGAGAGACCTGGAGAGAGAGCGGCCACCTCCTCATAGATCATTAATACTGGAGAGACCTGCAGAGAGAGCGGCCACCTCCTCATAGATCATTAATACTGGAGAGACCTGGAGAGAGGGCGGCCACCTCCTCATAGATCATTAACACTGGAGAGACCTGCAGAGAGAGCGGCCACCTCCTCATAGATCATTAATACTAGAGAGACCTGGAGAGAGAGCGGCCACCTCCTCATAGATCATTAACACTGGAGAGACCTGCAGAGAGAGCGGCCACCTCCTCATAGATCATTAATACTGGAAAGACCTGGAGAGAGGGCGGCCACCTCCTCATAGATCATTAACACTGGAGAGACCTGGAGAGAGAGCGGCCACCTCCTCATAGATCATTAATACTGGAGAGATCTGAAGAGAGAGCGGCCACCTCCTCATAGATCATTAATACTGGAGAGACCTGCAGAGAGAGCAGCCACCTCCTCATAGATCATTAATACTGGAGAGATCTGAAGAGAGAGCGGCCACCTCCTCAAAGATCATTAACACTGGAGAGACCTGCAGAGAGAGCGGCCACCTCCTCATAGATCATTAATACTGGAGAGACCTGCAGAGAGAGCGGCCACCTCCTCATGGATCATTAATACTGGAGAGACCTGGAGAGAGGGCGGCCACCTCCTCATAGATCATTAACACTGGAGAGACCTGGAGAGAGAGCGGCCACCTCCTCATAGATCATTAATACTGGAGAGACCTGGAGAGAGGGCGGCCACCTCCTCATAGATCATTAACACTGGAGAGACCTGGAGAGAGGGCGGCCACCTCCTCATATATCATTAATACTGGAGAGACCTGGAGAGAGGGCGGCCACCTCCTCATAGATCATTAATACTGGAGAGACCTGGAGATAGAGCGGCCACCTCCTCATAGATCATTAATACTGGAGAGACCTGCAGAGAGAGCGGCCACCTCCTCATAGATCATTAATACTGGAGAGACCTGGAGATAGAGCGGCCACCTCCTCATAGATCATTAATACTGGAGAGACCTGGAGAGAGAGCGGCCACCTCCTCATATATCATTAATACTGGAGAGACCTGCAGAGAGAGCGGCCACCTCCTCATAGATCATTAACACTGGAGAGACCTGGAGAGAGGGCGGCCACCTCCTCATATATCATTAATACTGGAGAGACCTGCAGAGAGAGCGGCCACCTCCTCATAGATCATTAACACTGGAGAGACCTGCAGAGAGAGCGGCCACCTCCTCATAGATCATTAACACTGGAGAGACCTGGAGAGAGAGCGGCCACCTCCTCATAGATCATTAATACTGGAGAGACCTGCAGAAAGAGTGGCCACCTCCTCATAGATCATTAATACTGGAGAGACCTGCAGAGAGAGCGGCCACCTCCTCATGGATCATTAATACTGGAGAGACCTGGAGAGAGAGCGGCCACCTCCTCATAGATCATTAATACTGGAGAGACCTGCAGAGAGAGCGGCCACCTCCTCATAGATCATTAATACTAGAGAGACCTGGAGAGAGAGCGGCCACCTCCTCATGGATCATTAATACTGGAGAGACCTGGAGAGAGGGAGGCCACCTCCTCATAGATCATTAACACTGAAGAGACCTGGAGAGAGAGCGGCCACCTCCTCATGGATCATTAATACTGGAGAGACCTGCAGAGAGAGCGGCAACCTCCTCATAGATCATTAATACTGGAGAGACCTGGAGGAGGACTTGTCAGCTCCACATCTCCACACACAAGTGATGGACTTTTCCTTGATGTGTCTCCTCCTCTGTGGCCACTTACTCACCATATCTGCGGCTCCTTTTCGCTCTTCCACAGAAGATATTTCAGAAATAATTAATTTTAATAATACATTTTTGGCTAAGCGTTTCCTATTTAAGCTCTTGAAGTTTGAACATGAAGACGTCCCCTACGTCCCGGTGAGT